>NW_015548582.1:14519-17751 GCF_001515605.1 Sinocyclocheilus anshuiensis | reverse complement strand
GATAGCTACCTGTATATGGATAATGGTTGAGAACCACTGAGGTGGACTGTTAACATTTTATAAATAGTTTACATTTTAGATTTGAGTTTAGCACTTGTTGCTCAGGGTCATATGTAAACTCTTTAACAGGGTAAATAGCTGTAAACTCTATTATTGTCATTTTCAGATGATGAAGATTCATCATCAGATTCAGGATGTTTGAGAATCTTGCTGTTTGGGAGGACAGGAAGTGGAAAGTCTGCAACAGGAAACAATATCCTTGGAAACGTTGAGTTGCACAGTGAAGCCAGTTCACAGTCGGTGACCACTGTTTGTCAGAAGAGAGTTGGTGAAGTTGATGGTCGATCAGTAGCTGTTATTGATACTCCAGGACTCTTTAACACAACAATGACAAATGAACAAGTGCAGGAAGAAATAATTAAGTGTATTTCACTGTCAGCACCTGGACCACATGCGTTCATCATTGTGCTGAGCGTGGAAAAAATCACTCCAGAGGAGAAAGACACTTTAGACATGATCAAGATGATCTTTGGCTCAAAAGCAGCAGATTTCTGCATTGTTCTCTTCACTAGAGGAGATGATCTGAGAGGACAAACAATGGAGCAATATGTAGAGAAAAGTAAAGATGCTGAACTCAAGACACTGATCAGTGATTGTGGAAACAGATTCCTGGCTTTTAACAACACAGAAACACAGGATCAGACACAAGTTACTCAGCTGCTAAATATGATAGAAAAGATGAATCAGGGCCGATACTTCACTAATGAGATGTTTGAAGAGGCAGCGATCTCCATTGAACATATAAGGGAAATAATAAAAGAGAATGAAAGACAAAATCAGACTCAAGTTGAAGAATTAAAAGCCAAATATGACATGGAATTTGAAAGCATGAAAAAGAGACTGAAGGAGAAAAAACAAAAGATACATGAGGAAAAACAGAGGCTGAAGAACAAGTTCAGAGAACAAGAGGAAAGACTCAGGAGAGAGTTTGAGGAGAAAGAAAAATCAGATCAGGAGAAACGAGAGACGGAGGATCAGAAACAATCAGAAGAAGAGAAACAGAAAAGAGCTGAATATGATCAAAGAATAGAGGACATGAAGAGAGAGATTGAAGATCAGAGAATACAGTATGAAAAACAGCAAAAAGAAAGAGAAGAAGAAGATGATAGAACGAGAGATGAAAAATATAAACAAAGCCAAGAAAAGATGAAAAATTATCATGAACACAGCATGGCAGAGTTAAGAAAAAAACAGGAGCAGTAGTGAATTTGTAGTGAATTTGAAGGGTTTTTCGGTATTTCTCTTTCTTTCTTCGTATAATCAGGGTTATTCCCACATGCTTCTGAAGGCTCACTGTCATACAGAGTTTAATCACTTACTGTACATACCTGTCAGTTATTAAGAGATCATGTAGACCTTGATGAGGGGGTTTGATTAGAGTTAAAGTTCTGCAGGAGCAGATTTGAATACATCTGAACTAAAATGATATACAAAATAATTTTTCTTTTGGTAGATTTTGAAAAAAAATGATGAATTATAGCAGACCATAAAAGAGAAAAAAGATAGAAAACTGATGTCAGCTGTTCATGGACTGTAAAATCTCTCATGCAGTAGATGAAACCTAAGATGCTGATCACAATAATATCGTAACTAAAAGATGTTAAAGGAAGTTTTTATTTACTTTGGGTGTTTTCATTTAATTATTTGTAGCATCATCATTGTATTCTGAACATTATTCTGAAATTACGCTGTACTTTCACATTTTCTGTTATTTTCTGGTGACTAACACTAAAAATAAATGTCTCATTCACACAGACCATGTGCTTCTGTTAGTCCTTCATTACTGAGATGCTGAACAATAACCAATTAATATATTTTACAAACCATTTACCAAAAAAAAAAAAGACTGAACTGAGTAAAACCCAACAAAACTTGAAAACGTATACTGTGGCAGAATAACTACATTTAATCTATTATAGTTACCAATTACCTACCTACTATTTTTAGCCTATCTTCAACATCATCTAAAGCTGCAGCCAAGGCTACAGATACTTTAACTGCAACTGTGTAGTAAATAATATGTTGAGAGTTTGACTCTAAAAACTCTTTTTAATGTGACATTTAACACACAGACAAATGGTGTACCAGTTGGAAGTGAATTGTGTTGTTCCCATTAGAGGATTTTATTCCCCCAAAATAAAAACCCATTTAAATAGATTTTCTGTTGCTCTAAACAAGTTTTTTGTACTCACTTATACCTTTAGTTTAGCCATTACAACAGTGTTTTAACAAACACATTTGCTTGCGGTCTGGCAAAGGAGAACAATAAAGTGTGGAGACTTCAGCTGAAGTTGGACGTGATTTGATATTGACATGGTGTAAAGTGGTGTAATGGAGTAATGGGTTGCACTTTATTTCGATAGTCCACTTTAGACATTCTATTAACTATAAGTAACTTTGTAACTACATGTCAACTACATGTCAACTAATTCTCATTAATTTGCAACTACATGTCTACTAACTCTCAGAGTAGACTGTTAGGGTAGGTTTAGGGTTAGTAGAATAAGTTGACAAAGAAAGTGTTAGAAGATATTAAGCAGACAGTCTACTAAAACTCTACTAACTGCTAGTTGACATGTAGTTGCAAAGTTACTTACTGTTAATAGAGTGTCTAAAGTGGACTATCGAAATAAAGTGTTACCGAGTAATGATTTTCTTTTATAAATGGTATAATGATTCACAAAGATTTGCAGATTCACTGGTTTTATCTCAATTTAAAATGAGACTCCTAGTCAAGTAATAATGAGATGAACAGAGCAGCTATTAATTAATAGTGTGGTATGATAAGCAGATATTGTTTCTGAAAACTATTTTGCATGGGATATTTTGATATTTGAATATTTGAATATTAAATGCTCAAGCTCTCTAAAGCAGGATGGTTCTAATTAGCTGTCAATGTTTTCATCGTCCATCAGCTGAAAAAGTAATTCTGAAGCATGTTACTTCGGTGTAAACCTGAAAATGACTTTCTTTTAAAATGTTTATATTTTGTAATTTTAGTGTTTCTTCTGTCTTGTCCTTTTCAGGTTTTAGCCAGATAGCCATGTACACATTGTCTTTACAGGTTTACCTTGAAGTACCAAAGTACCAAAGTGCATTGTTAATGAAATGCATTTACTCTGTGGCGTTTTTGTGGTAATATGGAAAATTTAGATTTTTCTAAACTATATAT
>NW_015548582.1:12405-13656 GCF_001515605.1 Sinocyclocheilus anshuiensis | reverse complement strand
GGTAGGTTTAGGGTTAGTAGAATAAGTTGACAAAGAAAGTGTTAGAAGATATTAAGCAGACAGTCTACTAAAACTCTACTAACTGCTAGTTGACATGTAGTTGCAAAGTTACTTACTGTTAATAGAGTGTCTAAAGTGGACTATCGAAATAAAGTGTTACCGAGTAATGATTTTCTTTTATAAATGGTATAATGATTCACAAAGATTTGCAGATTCACTGGTTTTATCTCAATTTAAAATGAGACTCCTAGTCAAGTAATAATGAGATGAACAGAGCAGCTATTAATTAATAGTGTGGTATGATAAGCAGATATTGTTTCTGAAAACTATTTTGCATGGGATATTTTGATATTTGAATATTTGAATATTAAATGCTCAAGCTCTCTAAAGCAGGATGGTTCTAATTAGCTGTCAATGTTTTCATCGTCCATCAGCTGAAAAAGTAATTCTGAAGCATGTTACTTCGGTGTAAACCTGAAAATGACTTTCTTTTAAAATGTTTATATTTTGTAATTTTAGTGTTTCTTCTGTCTTGTCCTTTTCAGGTTTTAGCCAGATAGCCATGTACACATTGTCTTTACAGGTTTACCTTGAAGTACCAAAGTACCAAAGTGCATTGTTAATGAAATGCATTTACTCTGTGGAGTTTTTGTGGTAATATGGAAAATTTCGATTTTTCTAAACTATATATATATATATATATATATATACACACATATATATACTGTGTATCTATGATTAATCGCATTGTTATGCACAAAATTCAATAATGGATTCAAAAGTAGTGTATTGTGCACTTTTTTCATTTAAAAGTACTGCTATATGAACAAAAGTGCAATAACATTTGGTTTGCAAACACTTTAAACAAATAAGGTGCTTTTTTATAGCAGTATTCCTTTTACATAGTAGCAGTTAAAATATTTCCTGTAAATCTCAACTTATAACATTAATGTAATCAAATTAAATATAAAACAAGCTATTTGCCACTGCCAGGACATTAACGTTTTTATAGAAAATATTTTATAGTTTGTTATAGAACAACAATTTATGCTCAGAGTCCAGAGCCTCGATCATAACATTATAACAGGCACCTTCCGAATAGAGACCTGCACTATCGCGGGACCCAACGCAGCAGAGTGCAGCGCGGGACAACACTTGATGGGCGAGTGCGGGTGCGGGCGGGTAGAGACTCGTGTGTGCGGGATGAGGGAGAATAAGGGTGTACTCACACTAGGCAATCTTAACCGTGCC
>NW_015548582.1:11576-11906 GCF_001515605.1 Sinocyclocheilus anshuiensis | reverse complement strand
AGAACATTATAACAGGCACCTTCCGAGTAGAGACCTGCACGATCGCGGGACAACACTTGATGGGCGAGTGCGGGTGCGGGTGCGGGAGGGTCGAGACCCGTGTGTGCGGGATGCGGGAGAATAAGGGTGTACTCACACTAGGCAACCTTAACTGTGCCCGAGTGCGTTTGACCCCCAAAGCCTGGTTCGTTTGACTAGTGTGATCGCTCCGTGGTGGTGGACAGTAACGGAGTGGTTTTATTTCGTTACTGTACTTAAGTACATTTGTCAAGTATCTGTACTTTACTGGAGTAGTTTTATTTTGAGTAACTTTTACTTTTACTCAGTGCG
>NW_015548582.1:0-11560 GCF_001515605.1 Sinocyclocheilus anshuiensis | reverse complement strand
TGTCAGTTGTTTGTGAACTAAATCTGCTGTAAAGGGTGATCTGTTTAAGCCCACTGAAATGCTTGAATGCAGACACATCAACATCAGAGTCTCTATGTTTTAGGTTAAAAAACCCTGAAACATTAAAATAACACAGACTGAATAAAATAACTCATGCACGTTCATATTCACCGCTGCCATAACGTTAAGTTTTGTTAAAATGCTACGCATTTAGCCCTATGTGACTTCTGTTTTTATATTGTTTATCAACAGTATAAATGTTTATATTGTTTGGATTAACTAGTCTCTCTCATTCACTGTCTGTTTAGGCTTGTTAAGTGCAAATCTACGGAGCCTCTGTACAAATCAGCATGGTACACATTATGTTATCATTACTAACTTGCTTAATATTCAGTCCACATGCATGAAGTGTAAAACGAGAAGGGCATAACCTTATGAAAAAAGAAAACATGCAAAAATCGTGGTTGCTGCGGTTCTTGCTTTCCCCTGCGGTTTGCTCGTCAATAGCGTGGTATTGCGATATTGCGGTTATCCTGACAGCCCTAACACACACACACACACACACACACACACACACACATTTTAATGCTAATTTGTAAGAAGCTTTAGGAACATCTATGAAATAAATGCAGTAGCAGCTCCTGGCCATTAATTTAGGTGGAGCTTCTGGGTCGTAGCTCTGTCTTATGATTAATCTTTATAAGTTTCACATTGTAATTGCTGAACACACGCAGACACGCTTCTGGAAGAGGTTTGGTGTCTTTGCGAAACTCCGCCAGATGGTGGCGCTATAATGTTGAATAAATGGATCTTAATACACAGGCACAGAATGTTATCTTATTCTGTACTCTTATTTTGTCTTGTCTACAGTCTGTGCATAAGCATTCAAGAAAGTTTTTTTCATTGTATTTTGTACATGATACTTACACATGACAATTAATGACGTAAAAAAAAACTAAAAAACATTTAATGTTCTATTTAATAGTTCGTACAAAATTTCTAACTCTTGTCAACAATTACTTACCCTCACGTTGTTCCAAACCCTTTAGGACTAGAGTTCATCTTTGAAACTAAACCTGAGATATGTTACTAAAACCTGTCTCCCTCCCTCGCTCAGTTTAAATTCAATTTAACTTCATTAAAACAAAACATAAAAAGTAATCCATATGAATTGAGTTGTTTCAAAACTAGCAAACGGAAATTGCACCAATTGACTGTTGAGATGTAAAAAATGTAACCCATTCTACAACCCATTTTTGTAGAAATGACCCAATAAACTTTAGGAATAAGCCAACAAGCGACCCAATATGTTTATAATCAACCTAATGTTTTTAGAGTGAAGCGGACATGCATCTCGACAAACTCAAGCCTTCGTTATTGTGGGAGAAATGAGACTGAAGCAAGACCATCTTTTAGAAGTAGCTGATACATGCTTTTTATTACTGTACCTTTTAGACATTGAGTATCCCAAGCCTACTGCTGCTGTTTGGCAGTTTCTACAGCACTCAATACTCTATATTCAGCTCCATCAACATAATGTCAGCAATTTACAGTTTATAATTGCATTGTGTGTACTAGCTTTGTACTAGGCTTTTGTTTGTTTATTTATTTGTGATTCCTGTAAAACAAAAAAACAAAACCCCAAGTAACGTAATAGGATGTAATAACACAATTGCAACCAATAACTTAATTTAAGAGAAGTGTTTGCAACTTTAATTATAATGGAAATAAAGTATTTTCAATATATTTGTACACTGTACATTATTATTTACATAATAATAATGCCAGAATGTTTAAAGCAACATTTTGGCCAAGTAACCCAACAAATTAGTTATTTTATAACCCAATTTATTGGGTAAAACTTACTACCAATGCACTGGGTTAAAACAACCCAACAACAGGTCAGTGCTATATCGACCCACCACTGGGTTATCTGTTGGGTCATTTTTAAGCAGTTGAGTTATAACTCAGAACTGACCTATCGGTAGTCCCCGCCCCCCTTAGTTACTGTTGCTCACTCAGACAAACAAACAGAGTTGCTCACTGTCTTACAATGACAGCAGTCAGTGAAAACCTTCTTCCGAGGCGTTTCTGATAAATTTGGGACACAGATGGACCTTCAAGTGGGACTTAAATATGCCATGAAGGGATATATAAAAGATATTAAAATAAATGTGCAAAAATACAGATCACAATGCAAACGGGAGAATTATGTTACGGTCGTCACGATCGCAATGACAGCATCCCGGATCAACACCGTTCATATATTCCTGCGGCGTAAGATTAAATGAATTTACATTTAACCAGATTAATACAGAGAGGCACTCTAATATAGACCTTCATTTATGTTTTTTTGACTTTCACTACACAGTACATGACGTGAGAACAGTTCGCTATTTAGGTTTGTACGTTAGCATGGACTCATTAACTTTAACGCTAACGTTAGCTAGTTTTAGCCAGAGATACCTTTCTGAAGCACAAGATGACATTAACGTTCTGCTTGAGCAGATGAAGAGTGTAACTTAATGAGAGTATGACAAGCGGAAAATAAACGTTTTCGTCTTCATTGTGATTGGGGTTGAATGCTTACAGACATTTTGCTCTGTTTTGGTTGGATTTAGGAAATGGAATACAATAAATTACATTGCTTATCCTCTCAGGATAACTGGAATTAGTGTTACAAGTACCCCAGGCACATAGTTTTTCCATTTTTGTAGCATAAACACCATTAAACCGATGTGAGCTTCGGATCTTCCAATGTTACTCTATGGCGCTGAAACCTACAGATGTCCGAGTTCCGCTCCTCGTGCAACTGATACTCGACTGCCATTGGCTCATCTGCATTCGAGGGGAGGGACTTACCGATAGGTCAATTGCGGGTGTGTGGGGAGAGACTCTGAGCTGGCGGCCATCTTGGGAAGAGACTCTGGTGCGATGACCACAGAACAAGAAGGTGCAGAAAACACAGGAGCGACGACCATAATCACGGGAACTCCCGCTGCCGCCGGAGCTTGCCCATGTTGGGTTAGGGTTAACCCTAGGATTAACCACGTGCAGGCTTTATTTAAAAACGTAGCCAGACAGGCAGGCTCAATCACCAGCAAAACACCAATATGCAGGGCGAGACAAAAGAGTAATCCAAATAACAGGCGATGGTCAGGGCAGGCAGCAAACGATCATAAAAAAAAACAGGTAAACAGTTCAAGGTCAAAAACACGAAGCCTAAGGAAAACTAAAGAAACACTGGAAACATAGGAAAACAACGGAACGGATGGCTAGGAATAACGATGCAAACATACTAACAATACTCAGCAATGTGTGGGTGACAATGTCCAACCTAAATAGTCCTCCTGATAGGAAACGGGTGGAGTCTGAAGATTAGTTCCTAGGCAGGGGTTATGGGAAATGGAGTCTGGAATGAGTGGCAAAGGTATGGGATGAAGTGCCCTTTATAGGGTAGCTCATGGGCACTCCAGCTAGAGATCGTGACAGCAGGATATAAACGTGCAATTTTAGAGAGAGAAAAAAATCTGAATTGTTAGATTAAAAACTCACAATTACCTTCCATACTTGCGCTTTAGAGAAGGAGAAATATAGAAAAACCCTTCACATGTACTACAAAAGACCAGTGCCAGTTACTGTATTTGTCTGATCAACAATAGGGCCTTTCGCACCGCGGGAACCCTTTCATAGTACCAGAACTAATTGTGGAACTACCCACTTTTTGGCGTTTTCGCACCGCCGGAACTGGGCGTGATTTTAGTACCGGACTGCCTTTTTCTAATGTTTCAGGAATATAGAAATGTTTCACATGACATGACATAACTGAATATCTATTAGCTCCTTTTACATTTCATATAGTTGTTCGAGTCTCTCCTTGAGCTCCTGAACGTGCTGCTCTTTTCTCTTTCTGAAATCATTCAGTTCTTCTCTTTGTTCTCTGGCTTCATCTTGATGTTTCCTCTTCATCTTCTCTATTTCATCTTCATGTTTCTGTTTCATTTCATCACACTCTTTTTCTTCTCTGTATATTCTTTCTCTCTCTTCTCTTTCTCTTCTCCAGATCTCCTCCTCTTGCTCTAGTTTCAGATCTTCTATCATTTTCTCCCATCTCTTTCTCTTCTCCACTCGTCTCTCTTCATCCTCTCGTTTTCTTCTCTTCCTCTCCTCTTTTCTCTCTCGCTCCAGCTGCTCATAACGTCTCTTCACTTCCTTTATCTTTTCTTCATATTCTCTCTCTTTTTCCTCTCTCTCTCTTTTCTGTTTCTCTCTCTCCTCCTCTATCATCTGTTCTTCTTCTCTCGCTCTTTCAGAAATCTTTCTCTTGTTCTCCAGTTCTTCTTGTTTTTCTCTCAGCTGGTCATTGTGTCTCTCTCTTTCCTCGTCCTCTCGTTCTCTCATCTGTCTGTTCTTCTCTTCCTCCCATTCTCTCTGCTGTCGTTTCATTTGCTCTTGAGTCTCTTTGCCACTTTCTGCCTCTTTTATTTTTCTCTTCCATTCTTCTCTCTCTTTCTCTTCTTGTTCCTTCATCATTTGTTCCTCTGAATCTCTCTTTTTTATTTCCTCTTCCTGCTTTTTTCTTAACTCTGTCATGATGTGTTCATGATCATTTCTCATATTTTCTTGGTCTTGGTTATATTCTTCTTTTCTCTTTCTATCTTTTTCTTCTCTTTCTTCTTGCTGTTTTTCATACTGTATCCTCTGATCTTCAGTCTCTCTCTTCATCTTCTCTATTCTATGATCATATTCAGTTCTTTGCTGTTTCTCTTCTTCTGATTGTTTCTGATCCTCCGTCTCTTGTTTCTTCTGCTCTGATTTTTCTTTCTCCTCAAACTCTCTCCTGAGTCTTTCCTCTTGTTCTCTGAACTTGTTCTTCAGTCTCTCTCTTTCCTCTTCTGTCCTTTGTTTTTTCTCCTTCAGTCTCTTTCTTATACTCATGTCTTCCATGTCATATTTGGCTTCTAATTCTTCAATTTGAGCCAGATTTGTTCTTTCATGCTCTTCTATCATTTCCATTCTCTGCTCAGTGGAGATCGCTGCCTCCTCAAACATCTCATTAGTGAAGTATCGGCCCTGATTAATCTCTTCTGTCATATTTAACAGATGAGTAACTTGTGTCTGATCTTGTGTTTCTGTGTTGTTAAAAGCCAGGAATCTGCTTCCACAATCACTGATCAGTTTCTTGAGATCAGCATCTTTACTTTTCTCTACATATTCTTCTATTGTTTGTCCTCTCAGATCATCTCCTCTAGTGAAGAGAACAATGCAGAAATCTGCTGCTTTTGAGCCAAAGATCATCTTGATCATGTCTAAAGTGTCTTTCTCTTCTCGAGTGATTCCTCCCACACTCAGCACAATGATGAACGCATGTGGTCCAGGTGCTGACAGTGAAATACACTTCATTATTTCTTCCTGCACTTGTTCATTCGTCAGTGTTGTGTTAAAGAGTCCTGGAGTATCAATAACAGCTACTGATCGACCATCAACTTCACCAACTCTCTTCTGACAAACAGTGGTCACCAAACGTGAACTAGCTTCACTGTGAAACTCATTTTTTCTGAGGATAGTGTTTCCTGTTGCAGATTTTCCACTTCCTGTCCTCCCAAAGAGCAAGAGTCTCAAACATCCCGGATCTGATGGTGAATCTTCATCTGAAAATGACAAATAATAGAGTTTACAGATTAACATTAAATTTGACCCTGAGCAACAAGTGTTCAACTCAAACCTGAAATGAAAACTATTTGCAAAAGTGCATCTCAGTGATTCTCAATGTTTGTTTGCGTTTCCACTCCCATCCATTATACAGCATATGCATTATACTTTTTTTGTTCATATTTACCAAGAGGGCTCATAATTATGACCTTGACTGTATATCACTGTTCAGTGTGTTTTTAAACATACTGTATAAAAACATTTAAGTACACACTAGTACTAGCAAAAAAAAAACATTTGTAATTCGTAAAAATACACACTGTCTAGTGAAGCAGAAATAAACCTTTCGAACATAATGTGAAAGACGAGTGTTTTATTCATGTCAAATGCAAATTGTGCAGGTAACTATAAAGCTTACTCCATTCATCTTCGTTAATAAGTGGCTTATTTGGGTGGGGGTCCCTTAATGCTCCCCACCCAAAAAAAAAAAGGATAAATGTCTTCCCTGTGAAGGAGTGGATCCTGGAGCCCCACCTCCCTTTTTATTATATCCTTTTGAACGATTAAATGTTAACTATAAGCAGAATATTGTTTGAACCTCTCACTGTGAGAAAGTATGTCTTATCACTATGTTTGGGGAAAGCTCCCTGAACGAGTACAATAAATAAAGAATTAAATCAAGAACCTTCAAACATTTATCTAAATTTAATAAATTCTTGAATATCACTAAAACCTTATTCATCCCAGTAGTACAACAAATGTATTTATTTTAATGTTGTTGCGTTGCATAAAAGGAAAGACAGCAACACGCAATAACCCTTCTGCCGTGCCATTGGCTGCCGTCATTGGACCAGTGGGCGGACCTTACAGTAGCCAATCAGAATTCTGAAGCTTGAAGTAATGACATAGCTTACTGATTTCTGTTACAGTATAATTGCTGCTGTATTTGATATATGGGCAGAGCGGCCTACGAACTCCTTGCTGAGTATTGAAGCCGACGTCTGCTGATGAAACTACAAACAAATTTCTTTTTTTTTCCTTGATTGATTGAATCTCTGATTCCTGGACTTCATTCATCATAACTGGTCTATGGGTCTTCACACGAAATCCATAACTTTTTTTGGCATGATGGTCTGAAAATGATCTGAGCCAATTTTAGTGAAAATCAAACCAACGGTGTAGGTAGGAGGAGTTTAAAAACATACGTTTTTTGGAAAATGTTAAATGCCAGAAAATGTTTCATGACAGAAAATTAAGTCATATGGTGCAACCAAATTGTCGAGGCAAAGAAAATGTAAGGAAATGTTTCATTTAACATTGTTTTTGTTGTTCTTATTAAATTAAAAAAGCACGTCATTGAATGCCAAATAACAGATTTGATTTGGCTGGACAGTAAAAATATCATTATCATCCGTTTCCCAGGGAGAAAAAAGCCCATAGAAATCATATATGATTGATAAACAAATGAAAAGGTTAGAAATTTGACATTCGAACTTTAATCATGTGGCTTATTACAAACAGCAGCTACTCGGCAAAAAAAAAAAAGCTTTCTTATTAATTATTCTAATGGAAAAAAACTGAAGGATTTATCTTAAATGTATTACTTGCTTAACACTTTAGAGGTTTTTATGTCTGTATGCTAGACGCTAAGTTAAAGAAAGCTGACAGATGCAGCATTTAAATAAACATCAAGAATTAGTCCTACAATAAACATTGCAGAAATATTTAAAAATTCCTTTCAATTAATATTTAATCAAGAACTTAAAACTAACTTTGTAGTCATAGGTGTGAAAAAAACACCTCTGCACCATGATAGTGTCACGCCCATGGACTGTCTGTGTGTGTGTGTCTCCCCACATGCTCCACGTGACCCAGTTTCTTCCATGTGTGATTGTCTCATTTGGTTCAGATGTGTCTCGTTACTTACCTAGTTAAGTCCTGTATTTAAAGTGTTGTCTGCCCTGTGTTGCTTTGTCCGGTGTTAAACGTTTCAATGTGCTACGTGTGTCTCCAGCCTGCCCTGTGTTTGGATTATTAAAGACTGTTGTTAATGATTATCCCTCGTCTCCGCGTTCCGTGCTCCTCTCTGTAGCAATCGTGACAGAACACCAGACCGACCGACTGGACTGAGCTGGAGGGAAGCTATCATCCAGCGTCTGGAGAGCGTCCATCCCCAATCCAGAGCACAGCCAGACCCAGAGCCCAGCCCACCATCTCCCTGCTGTGTGGAGCTTAATGTGTTTTCTCCCTCATGTGCCCATATTTGGTCGTTCCCGTTCCTGTCCTCGTTATCCCATTATTAGTTGATTCCCCTCACCTGTCTATCCCTCGTTTAGTAGTTTAGTATTTTAAGTGTAGTCTGCTCCATGTTTCCTTGTCAGGTCTTAAACGTCGTTGAGTTGTGCTACGTGTGTGTTCCTGCCTGCCCTGTGTCACCCTTTCTGAGGATTATTAAAGACTGTTATTTGTGTTTACTCCACGTCTCCTCGTTCCTCCCAGTAGGCAATCGTGACAGATAGTAAGGAAAAAGTTGCACTTTTGAATAATTTTGTATTGTATTGCTTTTTTATAGATTTTGTATTGTTGTTTTTACAAACACTCCACCCCCTTTTGTATTGTATTGTAAATAACCTGTAAGCTTATTAATGTGTATTCTCACAAAGATTCTTTATTCATAAAAATGAATGCACTCACCCAGTGTTTTGATATTCTCCTGTAGCTCTTCGATTTCATTGTCTCTCAGTTTCTCCTCTAGTTCATTTCTGACTCTCTTCTCTGAAGCTCTCATATACGTATGAAGAGAATAGGGTTCAGTCTTCATGCTCTCTATACGATCTAACAGGGCTGAGATCTGTTCTGAGTTTCTCTGGTCCTTTAACCCCATCACACTGTGCCAGCTCCCATAGAGACTCACAATCCTCTGAGATTCTGTGGATTCTACTAAATCTGACACACTTTGGTCAACAGTGAGTTCAGTGATGAAAAGCACTATGAAGTGCTCTTGTGAATAAAATATTCCTTTAATCTTCTCCATTTCTGCTCTGTCTTCATTAGTAAGTGGACTGACAGGAGTAACGAGGATGAAAACATGAACTCCAGGATCACAGAGAGACAAACAGAGATGAGTCTGACACATCACTTCCTCCTCTGAGAGCTGAGAGAGAGCTGGGAGCTCTATTACACACATCTGCCGTCCATCCATCTTCTCCTCTTTCTTCACAAACACATTGCTCCTCTCTTTCTGAGGTTTACTCGTTACCCCTCTAAACATTCTAGACACTGAGTTCTTGAGTGTTGGATTATTTCCACACAGCACAATGTTCAGCTTTGCTTTCCCAGTAGTCAACATTCATTACATTCATTAGAAACAGATGATTTAGTTCAGCTTTGCTACCAAATGTATACTTCATTAAACACTATTATATCCAAATGTATACTTCATTAAACAACAACAAAACTATTATATTGTAAAATATAATTACATTGCAGTGCATTCTTTTATCAACTGAAAGTTTGGGTGAATCCACTCTCTATGCAACACTCTATTCAAAAATATCTACATTTTTGTTTTCAACCAAAACAAAACAGATCAGTGAAAAGAAATACTGGTTCAATTAACACAGCCTTATTTCTTATTTTTCTCCCTGTCATTTTTTGTCTCTAAGACAATGTAACTATAAAAGGACAAAACCATGATCATAGATCATATTCTTAGAAGTATTATCCTGAGAAAGACCGCAACAAACCTCCTCCATCACTAGCTGTTTTTGTGTCCTTCTTTTTCTCGTCTCCTCTGACTGAAGCTCCAGATCTGCTCAGATCTTCATCCACTGATGTTCCACCTTCATCCTCACACGTGTCACAGATGAGAAATTCTTCATATATCTCTATAGAAGTAATATTGACAGATAAATCTAGACATTTGTGACAGAAAAATGCATTTTTTAAAAATTCAATGGAGTTTGGATGGCACACAATAAAATCCCACAGGAACCTCAATTTTTTTCATATCAACTTCAAATTTGAAACATAACTTATTTAAACATAAGGCTTTCATTTTATACCAATTTTAGAGTAAAACGTGTTATGTACAATATTTATTATATATAAAATAAAATAAAATTAATACTGCATTTTATTTACAGTAAATTTAAACTTCTATAACTTTTCTATACTTTAATGTTTTGAAAAAAATCCACTTTTGCAATAATCTGCTAATTTTCGTCTTTAAAAAGAGACCAACCTTAGGTCCGTATTCCAAAGTGTATATAAATTATAATAATTTAAGTTTGGATAGTGCACTTTCATGCCTATTTTAAAAAATGGGAGGTGACAGTTAAGGGCTTAAATAAACATCAAGAATTAGTCCTACAATAAACATTGCAGAAATATTTAAAAATTATTTTCAATTATTATTTAATCAAGAACTTAAAACTAACTTTGTAGTCATAGGTCTAAAAAAACCACCTCTGCACCATGATAGTGTCGCGCCCATGGACTATCTGTGTGTGTTTTCTCCCTCATGTCCCCATATTTGGTCGTTCCTGTTCCTGTCCTCGTTATCCCATTATTAATTGATTCCCCTCACCTGTCTATCCCTCGTTTAGTTTAGTATTTTAAGTGTAGTCTGCCCCATGTTTCCTTGTCAGGTCTTAAACGTTGTTGAGTTGTGCTACGTGTGTGTTCCTGCCTGCCCTGTGTCACCCTTTCTGAGGATTATTAAAGACTGTTATTTGTGTTTACTCCGCGTCTCCTCGTTCCTCCCAGTAGACAATCGTGACAGAAGACCCGACCAAATACAGTATCTTTATTTGCGTTTTCCCCTTCGTTTGTTTTCCGTGTTTTGTACAGTGTTTTTTGTTTCCGTTGTGTTCCCCATGGATCCCCTCGCTTCTAAGTTTACCTCCCTTGCCCGTAAAGACCTTCCCTTCTTGGAGTATGCTGTGGAGTTCAGCCAGCTCGCCGTTTTAACGGCCTTCGATGACGCTCCGCTGAACTCCCTGTTCTGGATCGGGGCCAATTACTACCACCCCGTCAACCTCCAAGACACCACCGGACTGTGCTGGAGGGAGGCAATCAATCGGTGTCTGGAGTGCATCTACCCCTGATCCAGAACACAGCCAGACCCAGAGCCCAGCCCACCATCACCCTGCTGCGTGGAGCAAGGGCCTGAGCCCACCACTGACGGAGAGCCAGAGCCCGTCGCGACCAACGAGCCATCGCCTAGGAGTGCGACAGAGCTGAGGATCGCCACGGAGCCAAAGCCTCACGGATCGTCAGACCAGGTGCGAGAGCCGGCTATAATGCCCGCCATGAGGGAGAAAGCCGCGGACAGAGAGAGCGCAGAGAGGAGCTCCGCCCCCTGCTCCGTGGCTGAGGGTGAGCGGAGAATGGATCTGAGTGAATGGAAAGCAGAAGGAGACCTTATTGACTTGTATACCGACCTGCCTCCTCTCCTCCCTCCTCCGTCGGTGACCTCTGTCCCTCCCGTTTCCATCCCTTCGGCTCCACTGCTGCCTTCTGGATCCCCACCTCCATATCGGTCGCCTGAGCCATCTGCTCAACCTCGGCCCTCCGGATCCTCCCTGTCGCCCTGGCTCATCGGCTCTTTGCCTCGGGCTCCTCCCTCCGCCGGCTCCACCGTGGGTCATCATCATGGCTGTGGCCTGGGTCCCGCTTGTTTCCTCCTTGGCTCCTCCCTCCATCGTCACCTCCCTGGACTCTGTCTGCTGGCCCCCTCCCGGGTATCCGTCCTCCTCCTGAGCCTCCTCCCAAGTTCCCACCCGTCCCTCCCCATGTTATATCTACGGCGCGAGGACGCGCCTTCCGGGAGGGTGGCGATATTTCACGCCCATGGACAGTCTGTGTGTGTGTGTTTTCTCCCTCATGTCCCCATATTTGGTCGTTC
>NW_015548581.1:0-1330 GCF_001515605.1 Sinocyclocheilus anshuiensis | reverse complement strand
GTCGCCCCCATTAGGTCTTGTGATTTTAAGACGTAGAAACAACAATGTGTTATTTAGGTCAATGTAATCTTCACCGGTCCCCGTGATAAAAAACTCCAAAGGCGACGAGTCCGATATAGCTGATAAAGGTGGTACTTCTAAATAGGCGTTTTTCTCTATAACCGTCTGCGTCAGCGGTACTGTAAACAAATCCAACTCGGACTTAATACACTCTCCCGCCATGCGGTGCAGTAACGCCATGCTAGAATATGGTTTTTACGGGTCTTTTAACAGCAACGTGTCGCTTCACAGCCTTCTTACGCTTCCTACATGTGACTGAGACCTTCTTGGCCCTGGGCTTTGTTTTCTTTATGTGTGACTGAGACCTTCTTGGGCCTGTGCTTTGTTTTCTTTATTGAATGACCACGCCTCCTTATACCCGGAGGTTTAGACGTTCTCTTACGAGCCATGACCATAAGCCCCGAACCGCCTTGAGCTTTAGGATCACCGTTATACGATCTTGCCAGAGCGTTTGACACGACGTCGGCTGCTATATTTTTAGCGGCCGGTTTTAGGCGCGGTTTAGCGATGCTGAACCCCCTTTTTAACAATGGCACTGCCATCCTAAACAGACCTCTGAAAAGTCCTCCTAGGCCAGCTCCGTACATATCGGCTCCTCCAGCATATCCGGGTAGACCACCCCCCGCCTGGTTTCGATAATAGTCGACATAGTCAGCGGTGTTCATCCCTCATGGGTTGTAATAATCCATTTTTAAAACACAGATTGTTTCACTGGCCTAAAGTGTAGTTTTACAATGACTTTCCCATAAGAAAATGGTATTTCACGGTTTTGGTCGTTCTTTAATTCTACGGCTATGTCTGTGATGAGCGACTTGTTGACCGATGCGTAATGGGGTTTGTCATATCTAACACTGACGGTATCATTGTCTCCTCTCGTTATATGTATGCATCTTAAAAGGGGGACGTACGAATCACCCACTGATTGGTATTCAATGATGTCGGTATAAACATACATCATATAGAAACCCGCGTTGATATCTGCTTGATGAGGAGCGTCCGTGATAACGCTCATTGTAAAATTGGCTTTTTCATGGTAGGCGTCACGTCCTAAAGCCACGTCAGGTTTCATTCCTAAAATAGCAGCGAGTTTCCCGTAGAAGCTTACCGAAATGTTGGGTTTTGCGATCAGCTGGACCTTGTTTTTTATTCGATCATAACCTATTACAGCTGCTGGTGCAATAAGTGCAATTATTGCATTGATCACGGCTCGAACATTCTCATAGTGCCCTCCGCTTATTTGGAGCTTCCTTGATACGGAAACCCCTGATAA
>NW_015548580.1:0-447 GCF_001515605.1 Sinocyclocheilus anshuiensis | reverse complement strand
CTCTCTCTTTCATGTCTGACAAGGTCAGCCATAGATGCCTCTCCGTTGCCACCATAGCTGCCATAGACCTACCAATGGCACGGGCGGTCTCCTTAGTGGCGCGGAGAGACAAATCAGCGGTCCTCCTGAGCTCTGTAATATCCTCAGATTTTACCTGCTCACCCTCATCTAGCTCTTTCAGCAGGTCGGCTTGGTACGCCTGTAACACCGCCATGGTGTGCAGACACGCACCAGCCTGACCCGCTGCCGAGTACCCTTTGCCCACCAGCGCTGAAGTCGTGCGCAGCGGCTTGGAGGGCAATGCCGGAGCCTTTAGAGATGATGCCGCGCCGGGAGACAAATAGCTCGCAAGCGTCTGCTCTACCCGGGGCATCGTCTTATAACCGCACGCTTTAATCCAATGCCACATTGCCATAATAATCAGAGGCGGGAATAAAGAGGCGGGCC
>NW_015548579.1:1353-1663 GCF_001515605.1 Sinocyclocheilus anshuiensis | reverse complement strand
TTGCGCTCAGTCTGTTTAGTGTGCATGCGCGCAGATGCGCTCGTTGTGTCGCGTAAGCCTTGCCCATTTCTGACAGCAAAATGGATATGTTTGCGTGACTTTCTGACATTTACAGATGAAAAAATATACCTGTGACATGTCAGTTATGCACTGAGGAAAACACAACGTCTCAAATGCATTAAACAGTACAGATATATTCAGTTTGCGATGGTGGATCGATTTGATCCATGATCGACATTAAGAGCTGCTTAAAAATAAACGTGCACAAATTAGTGAGATTGTGTGAACTTAATTTGTCGTTTATGGAACT
>NW_015548579.1:0-1074 GCF_001515605.1 Sinocyclocheilus anshuiensis | reverse complement strand
TTCGAGTTTTGCGCATAAGTTAAATTCGCATCTTTGGATGGAAACAGAAAAGTTACCATAGGAGGACGCAAATCATTTTAGTGCAGAACAAAAAAATTTTTTTTTTAAATAATAATAAATAAAAATTATGATACAGTCAATACAATTAATTAATTAAATGATAAAAGAAATTACTTCATTCCAACATATTTTTTTTATCAGTTGTAGCCTATATTTAAATAGGCTATAGACTCTTTTCTCACATAAGTTTTACAGAAAAAAAACAAGAGTACATCAGGTTTTATCAGCAATTTTGTATTTTGAACTATTTTTAAAAATATTTATTTTATATAAAATAAAATAAAAATAGTACAATACATTTTCTTTACAGTAAATTTAAACTTCTATAACTTTTTAATACTTTAATTTTATTAAATAATTTAACTTCTGTAATAATCTGCTAAGTGTCTTTAAAAAAAGACCAACCTTAAGGTCTATATTCAAAAGAATTATGAATTCATGAATTATAATAATTTAAGTTTGGATAGTGCACTTTCTGTCACGGTTTATGTGCTCACTGACTCATTCTAGCTCTCTCCGTGTGAGTGTGGGTGGGGGTGTGGTTTGTGTTGCCGCTAATCAGTGCCATCAGCTGGTTAGCGCCAGCTGTGGCTGATCAGCTGTGTTTTCTGTCATATGTCGTTACCGTGTTCAGTCTGTCCTGTGTTGTCAGATCGTCCTATGTCGTTACCGTGTTCAGTTCGTGTCTCTCTGCTTCTGACCAGTTCCTGGAGTTCCTTCTCACCTCTACCATGGGCTTCGCTGCACGGATCCTCGATCATCGGCTGCCTGTTGTGTCCCTGCGCTACCTGGAGTTATCTCCGTCTCTCACCTGTCTAACTCTCCTCATCTTTCTGGTTGGGAATTCCCAATAAACGTTTGCACATTCGCTACTGAATCCCCATTCTTTCCCCCTGACACTTTCTCATGAATTTTCAAAAATGGGGGTTACAGTTAAGGGGTTAAATAAATATCATATGTGCGTTACTTTATTTTACTAAAGAATTCTACCTCTAACAAGCTATTTTCCGGTCT
>NW_015548578.1:699-914 GCF_001515605.1 Sinocyclocheilus anshuiensis | reverse complement strand
ATAACAAAAAATGTTTCTTAAGACAATCACCTATTGCACCTTTAAGGTTCAAAAAACGCATTATTTTCCACATAATGTACATTAATGTTTCTCCTCTATGCGCCGCCTTTCTGAAACGTGTCGATTTTTACAAAACTCATCAGTCTGAAAAGTGAGGTGTACGCTGATTGGCCAGCTATCCAGTGCGTTGTGATTGGCCGAATACCTCAAGCGTG
>NW_015548578.1:0-126 GCF_001515605.1 Sinocyclocheilus anshuiensis | reverse complement strand
TCGCTTTCACAACGAAACACACAGCGTCACACACGGCGGGCTAGAGTGAGGAACGGCCAGCGGGCTGAGTGAGGAATGGCCGGCGGGCTTGAGAACGGCGCGGCGGGCGGGCTTGCGGCAACCACA
>NW_015548577.1:0-1275 GCF_001515605.1 Sinocyclocheilus anshuiensis | reverse complement strand
TCAATACTAATCTTATATGCAGACACTGGACTAAAAATACATTCATCACTCCCAAAAAGAATTCAACGGGTCATCTTGTTAATGCTATCAATTAATTACAACAATAAAATAAAATTTCATCATGAACATACATGAACAACATCACATTAAACCACAGAAATTCCAAAATGACATTTCCCTTACATTCAACTTCCAAAAGTGCATTCATCTTTGCCATGTTACATTCATTTAGTTGACAAGTGCTATACGCTGTATTAACAAAAACATTAATGGCATTAATAAAAACACTAATATGAGAAGCTACGCAAACAGCTGTCATTATCGCGAACGATTTCTTCGATTTCATAATCGTACGATTATGTAGTCTGCAATTTTTTTTTATTATTTTTTTTTGCATAGCTTGTCAGAGAACTACGGCGCTGTGCATTAAATGCCGCTCCATCTGAAAGCACGTGATGGAGATTTACTATTAATCACAGAACCGTCTTTCCTGACGAGATGCGCATGACAATCGCATGCGATTTATGGTGCAGCCCTAATTTTTTTGTTTGTTTGTTGATCACAAAGTACATTTACATTACATTTACATTTAGTCATTTAGCAGACGCTTTTATCCAAAGCGACTTACAAATGAGGACAATAAAAGCAGTCAAAACTAAAAGCAGTCGAAACAAAAGAGCAACAATATATAAGTGCAAATGACAAGTCTCGGTTAGCCTAATGCAGTACATGTAGCAAGGTGTGTATATATGAATATATCAATGAATTCCAAAATGGCGGCGCGTGAACAGCGCGTGGCTCAGCGTCTCTCCAGTGTTTGCAAATTACTTCTTATTTAACTAGTTATTTTCAGCGCAGTTGTTCGACATAGCTACGCATTAACCTCTTACAACCGTCACACACTATTGGATATCAAACTTCGCTACACAAACACCGATGTGGATACAACACTAGATCTTCATCTACTACCTCCTGAATTACTCCGGTCCCCGGGCTCGAGTGAATCAGCCAGTCCGACAGGAAGTGCCCGTCGTCGGCGCTGCGAACGTAAACAAAGACGGGGTAAGCGGAGCGGCCTGCGGGCTAAGCTAAAGCTCAACCCGCGTCGTCCAGCGATACCAAGCATCTTCCTCTCTAACGTACGATCTCTGGCAAACAAGATCGACGAGCTACGACTTCGGATCACTCAGCGAATGTTTATAGACTGCAACGTTATGATTTTCACAGAAGCTTGGCTCAATAGCACCATTCCAAATAGCGTGATTGAGCTAGAGG
>NW_015548575.1:0-902 GCF_001515605.1 Sinocyclocheilus anshuiensis | reverse complement strand
ACAAAATTCTGTCAAAAATACTTTAGCTTGACATAACTAGAAAATTTCTAAATCGTTCTACATTTACATTTCGTTTAGTAGACACTTTTATCTAAAGCAACTTATAAATATGATGAATAAATATTTTGTGATTTAAAAAAAAAAGAAAAAAATGAAGCATGAACATATGTTACAGTGCACCCCATAAACACAATCAAGCCTTTGAAAAAAAGCCAGTAGACCACCCCTTTAAACAGGGTCCTAAGACAATTAGAGATGAAGGCATCTCAGAAGACAGGAAGTGAAACTAACTTTGGATTTGGTCATGCATTGATGCCTTCCTACCTTGGAATGCATCTTTGAAGACAGCATTTGATGTTATTGAGATCTCTTCTAAACTTTAAAGGAGAGACAATTGTGAGATCCAGCATCTCTAGCTAAGGAAAAAATTCTGAGCACAGTGTGTGATGTTGGTGAGATTTTATTTTATTTTTTAAACTTTGGAGGAGACAAATGTGAGAGATCCAGAGTATTTACTTTAGGAGAACAACCTGAGCACAGTGTGTGATGTTGATGAGATCTCTTCTAAAACTTTAAATGAGACAGATGTGAGAGATCCAGTGTCTCCAGCTAAGGATAAAAATCTGAGATCTGAGATATAATACAGATAAACAAATGATGAAGCTTGGCTTAGTAAATATTAGATCCCTTTCTATGAAAGTTATTTTTGTAAATGATTTGATCAAAGACCATACCATAGATGTGCTCTGTTTGACAGAAACCTGGCTAAAACTATATGATTACATTATTTTAAATGAGTCTACCCCCCAAGATTACTGTTATAAACATGAACCGCGTCCAAAAGGTAAGGGGGGAGGTGTTTCAATTTATAACAATGTTTTCAGTATTTCTCAGAGGGCGGG
>NW_015548574.1:0-799 GCF_001515605.1 Sinocyclocheilus anshuiensis | reverse complement strand
TTGTTTTCCAACAAAACCGGTTGTTTGACATTTAAAAAGTCAAAATAGAATTTGTCGCGTTTTGATGAGAAAGTCAGATATGGTATGTAAATGAATAATGCATAAAGTATTTGTTATTGATTAATATGATAGAATCATGCTAAATTTACAAGGTTATGTATTTATACAATAATGTTTTATGTAATCCCTGGTTACATATTCAAGAGAAATGCATAACCTCAGTTGTTTAATCAATCTAAAGTTTTTAGTCTGTCATTATAATATCTTAAAAGTAAAGCCTTCCATACATTCTATTTTCATTTGTTTCAGGACTCTGTTACACAAAATCCAACTGAGTATGACCGTGAATCCTATATGAAAGCTAAAAAAAGATTCATTTTTAACTATTTTTAAAAGTAATATTGAACTTTACACATACTTAACATCTTAACACATGTGTATCAGTAAGATATTAATGTCATCACAAACCATCAGACACATCAGCTTGGGGTGATAAGATGGACTTATCGAATATTTGTTTGTTTCTTATATCAATAAATTGATCAAATCTTAGTAAAATAAAACATTATAGTGATATAGTGGAAAATGAATATGTTGCATTTAAACAGCATGGTTAATAACACCCTTTTTAAGTAAAGTGAGAAAGAAAGTCTAATCTGTTGTAAAGGTTCTGTGAGACATTTGTAGCATCTTGTATAAGAAACACATTTTGTTGCAAACAACCTTATGACAAATAATTTTCAGTCTAATATAACTAATTCGTTAAGAAAAATCTATCTAAACGTCTTGCATTCATCAG
>NW_015548573.1:506-962 GCF_001515605.1 Sinocyclocheilus anshuiensis | reverse complement strand
GACTTTAAGAAATTATGACCAGTCTTAAAGAGAAAAAATTAGATGGCTAACTTTTTAAGTGTAGTCTAAGCGGTTTATGCAACCGGCCCCTGGTGTAATCAGAGCGGCTAGCTCGGTGCCCTGAAACGGCGAACCGGCGAACTGGCAGGGGACGGCCCTGCTAGCTGCTCTAGAGACCTCCGTGGAGGTCGCGAGCCTCTTAGCACCTCTACGTTTCCGGGTGGTAACTGAGAGGTCCTGAGCCATAGCATCAGGACCCTCATAGCTGAAGTCTTCTCTAAAAATGACGGTCCTCAGACCCGCATCATCTGCTAGGAAGACTCGACTGATAGAACCAGAGCCTGCTCAGGGCAGTGCCCAAGGAGGCACGCTTGGCAGGGGCTCCCACACCGCCAGGTGATATACTAAGGGAACCAGTCTCACGAGACTGGACTCTGGTGGACTTAGAGCGGCTAG
>NW_015548573.1:0-246 GCF_001515605.1 Sinocyclocheilus anshuiensis | reverse complement strand
ACACCGGCAGGGTTGGCAGACCGATCTCCTGAGGGCACTGAGGAGAGACGGGCACCGTGTAATGCGGTGTACACCACTCTTCCCCAGAGGGAGCTGGCCCTCAGAAGTCCTATAGGCCTTAGGCATCAGGACGTTTTAGACGGAGACTATCCAGCGAGAATGACGGTCCGCAGAACCGCCTTCCACTATAAGCCTTCGGCCTGGGAGCACCACTGTGACTCTAGACTCTGCGGAGTACGAGAAGTG
>NW_015548572.1:1002-1640 GCF_001515605.1 Sinocyclocheilus anshuiensis | reverse complement strand
ACGCTACGGCGTTACTGCAGGTTCTTCAGGCTAAGGCACTGAGCGGCCTGCACGAGGGTAGTCACGACTCAGAAGTTCTCAAAGAACTCCGCACCGCTAGGGTCCTCGCGCCATGAGCGACGAAGGTCACTGCGCGGTCTCTGGGTCGTGCGATGTCCACTATTGTGGTCCAGAAGTGCCAAAACTGGCTGTGACTGGTTGATATGAGGGACACCCGACAAAGTTCGGTTCCTTAATGCCCCTGTGTCCCAGACCGGCGTCTTCGGCGACGCGGTCGAGAGACTGGCCCAGCATGCCCCTGTGTCCCAGACCGGCCTCTTCGGCGATGCGGTCGAGAGCCTGGCCCAGCAGCTCTTGGCTGCCCTGGCGGGCAGCTGCTGCCTCCACCCGTTTGCCGGCCGCAGCACCACAGCCTGCTCATCGCCGAGGGCGGTCCCCTGTGTCCGCCCCCGCGCCACATTCGCAGCAGCCTCCAGCAAGCGGCGCCGTGGAACTGGGTGTAGGCAAGCCGCCCCACCCATCCGGGCCCCCGTCAAACCTGGCGGTGAGCAGAAGAGCAAGAGGTCCCGGGACGGGCGACCCAGAGAAGGAGGAAGCTGCTCTTTGGGGGATGGTGAATGCACCTCTCCCTCCCCTGG
>NW_015548572.1:278-790 GCF_001515605.1 Sinocyclocheilus anshuiensis | reverse complement strand
TACTCACGCACCCTCTGCCAACCTGTGGAACCAGGTAAGCGTTGCACCGCACACTCAGACCCCTCTTCGGACCGCTCACAAGCCGCCGGAGTTGGGTCCCTGTGTTCCACCTCGATGCCCCACTGCGGGTACGGCGGTGGTTCCATTGGTCCCTAAAAGAGCATTCACGGGTGCGTCTTTAGACGACGTTGCGTGGCAAACTCGACGTTACGTCTTTGTAAAGACGATGTGGGTCTTGCTATAGACAACGTATCACCCGGGCATTTCTGGATGCGGTCATTACCTGCATCCATTGCACTGTATCTGGGTGCCTGGCTAGCGATACCCAGCCCGTCTCGCTGGCTTCTGCGGACCATCAGCCTCGGCTATGCGATTCAGTTCGCCCGGCGTCCCCCCCAAGTTCAGTGGCATCCGCTTCACAACAGTGAAGGCGGCAGATGCTCCTGTCTTGCGGGCGGAGATCGCAGTCCTACTGGCGAAGGTAGCGATAGAGCAGGTCCCTCCAGCCGATT
>NW_015548572.1:0-103 GCF_001515605.1 Sinocyclocheilus anshuiensis | reverse complement strand
GTGCATCCGTCCCCGAGATTGGTTTGCAGCGGTCGACCTGAAGGACGCGTGAAGTACGTACGTATGTGTCGTCCCTTCCGCACCACAGACCATTGCTGTGGTT
>NW_015548571.1:24311-30270 GCF_001515605.1 Sinocyclocheilus anshuiensis | reverse complement strand
CATTCAGCATTGAACTGACCTCATTCAACTACCTCTTCAGTCAGTATAAATAAATAACTACTCTCTGAGCTTTTTGTCACTTTAATCAGACTGAATAAGCTCTTTGCACTCCAATCATTTTATCTGCACTGTTTGTTCACTTCACTGGTTTGCACTCTATCTGCCATGTGCCTTGTGCTGCTTTATTTAGCTTTTTATTTTTTTACATGTCCTTATTGTATATTTTTATAGTTGTATTTTATATTTAATCTGTATCTATCTCTATTTTTATGCTCTACTGTTATCTGTATGCACCAAGGGTCTGATTCTACTGTTAGTGTTATCTGTATGCACCAAGGGTCTGAGAGTAACGCAATTTCAATTCTCTGTGTGTATGTACTGTACATGTGGAAGAATTGACAATAAAGCAGACTTTGACTTGACTTTGATGTTTCTAGAGAGAAGAGCGGCACCACCCCAGGAGGGTTGAAGACCATTTCTTTTCAACAGGTCAGGTCTGCCCCAAAAACTTGTCCAATTGTCTATGAAACCTAGTTTATTCTGCGGGTACATCTTCGTCATCCAGTCATTGAGTGACAACAGTCTGCTGTGTATCTCATCACCACGGTAAGCAAGGAGGGGACCAGAGCATATTACAGTGTCTGACATCGTACTTGCAAGTTCACACACCTCTTTAATGTTATTTTTAATGATCTCCGACTGGCGAAGTCAAACATCATTAGCGCCGACGTGAATAACAATCTTACTGAATTTACATTTAGCATAAGCCAGCACTTTTAAATTGGCCAAGATGTCAGGCGCTCTGGCTCCCGGTAAACATTGGACTATGGTGGCTGGTGTCTCTATTTTCACGTTCCGTACAATAGAATCGCCAATAACTAGAGCACTTTGATCAGGTTTCTCAGTGGGTGTGTCACTGAGTGGGGAGAACCCGTTTGATGCTTTGATCGGAATGGAAGAGCGGTGTTTTGACCCGCGACTATGACGGCTCACAGTCACCCAGTCACCCTGCTGCAGAGGCTCTGTAACCGGAACCGAACAATGTACAGGACTCCCTGAGGTAGTCGCATCCAAAGCCGTATCTACAGCCCTCACATTCTTACTGTCCTCAATTAAAGTTTGGATGCATGTCTCTAGTTCTGAAATCTTCTCTGTAAGCCTAACTATTTCCCTGCATTTATCACTTGTGAATCCCTCGCCGCCGACAGAGAGAGCTAAACTATACATGTGGCAAGCAGTGCAGACAACAATAGCAGGAGAAGAAGCCATCAATCACCGTGATTGATAAATGATTCTGACTTACCACTGTTGTTTGATGAACTCATTAAAAAATGGCGCGAGAGAGAAAAGAAATGGGGCAAGAGAAAAAATAAAACGGCAATAGACGCAAATAGAAACGTGAATGACGAGCTAACTGGCTAACGAATGTTAACGCACTGTACGTGCGCTGCATTCACGATTTAAAATTTAAAGGAAACTATCAAATTAGTCAAATTAGTTTGATAGATAATATCTGATATATGGTGGGAATTAAGTTTGTATTTTATCACTTTAAACAAAAGAAAGTGATAGTAAAATAGAGATTCAACAGAAAAGCGAAGCTACACGGAGCTACAATCGCAAACAACTCAACAGCAGACAGGCGGGATACATTTGTGAAGGAAGTGAAAGAGGGAATGTCTTCAAGATCACTAGAAGGCTACAGGCAGGTGTGTTTGATTAGGGTTGGAGCTAAACTCTGCAGCACAGTGGCCCTCCAGGACTGGAGCTGCCCAGCCCTGTCCTAGATGAACTTGATGAATCTTGCTGCTTTGTTTACAGAGGTGATGGGGGTGTTTACATGTTCGCACTTCTCACGTGGATGATTACCGAATGAATAGCGCGTGCTGTGTGTGGGTGTGACCACATTATCGATAATGAGCTCAAACGGGAAAGACTGGATAACTTTATCAGAGAATAATTGTTTTTGATATGACTTAGGTCATTTAAAAGTAGATACTTCAAGCTTTATACATTTATCATGTCTGTGTGTCAAGTATTTACTGAGTTTTGGTTCATTTTTGTGACTTGTTTCAGAAAAACGTTCAGGGAGACTAAGACGGCAGAATGTGGACCCTATTCGTTTTATTTATTTTACAAAAGCACAGCATTTTGATGTTATTGTGAGTGTATACAAATAAAAGTAGACTCTTTCCAGAAAATTGATCAATTAAAAATTGATCAGGCTTGATGTTCGGTCATTTTCAACACTGACCGAAAGCAAAACGTGTATTCACACTTCACTTTTCTGTTGTCAGTTACACAAGATTCCACAAAGTAAGTCACCTTGAATAAACAGCTCAATTTTCCCAAGCTTGCCAGATTCTTGGAAGATTTCCAGCATTCATTAGAAAGAGACAGATTCTTTAAAAGAACTGATAACGGCTTTTGGTTTCATTCCAGCACACACATACTGAACAGGAAAATAAAGCTCTGTACATGCACTGTAAGTTTCCATAAGACCCAGAGAAAATGCAAATTTTTATATAATACAAAGACATTGTAATATAACAAAATGAAACATCAGCAATTAAAAAAATTTTTTTTTACCCAAATGTAACTCATACTGTACAATAAACTTGTCTTCATTGACATTAGATATTTCTTTACGTATAAAAAAAGTCATAGTTTACTCATCCTCATATTTTTGCGAATCTCCATTCATTTCTTTCTTCTGCGAAACACAAAAGAAGATATTTTGAAGAACATTGGAAATCAAACAACATTGGAGTCCATTTATTTCAGTGGTATGGACAAAAGAAAATTATACAATTACCTTATTTCGTGTTCCACAGAAGAAAAAAAGGTATACATTTTTGGAATGACATGAGGGAGAGTAAATGTTGACAGAATTTGCATTTTAATAATAGACTATTTTTATATGAATTGTTATATATACACATACACACACACACACACACACACACACACATACACATACACACTGTGCACGGCATAAATGAGTACACCCCCTCTAAAACTTAACAAATTCAGCAATTACTCTTTACTTAGAAGACTTGTTAGGGTTCTTTGGAGATATAATGTTCCAACAAGTCTGCTTGATCAATTTCCAAGGAAGAATGTCAAAATTATTCAGGATAATAAGATTTTCTTATCAAAGTAATAAAATGTGTTGCAAAAATGAGTACACCCTCCTGAAAATACTAAATAAAACGAAAAATATAAAAATCTAGTGTAGGTTTAAGGCAATTTTTGATCAACAGGTAAGTATATTGAAGCAAATCTTTTAAAGATGAGTAATTTCCTGACAATTAAAAGTGTTATATAACCCACTGAATCATTCTCCGACTTAATGCTGACAACAATGGAACCACTTGGGAGAGAACTGTCAGGAGACTTATTTCTAAACACAAAAGAGGACAATGGTACAAGAGGACTACCAAATCATTGTTTTAAGTGTGAAAATATAGCAAAAGTAACACTATGGACTTGTGACAAGACCCGTGAAATAATCAGGCCTTCACTTTAAGTTTTAATTTACTAATGAGTGATTTTTTGCTAGAAAAAGAGAAGGAGAATTACCAAGAAAGTATCTCAGAGCGGGGCAAAAGCTAAGAAAAGAGTGACTGTTTATCTCACAGAGTAAGATGCAGCCTGCAAAAGTAACATGCAAGGTTGTTGTCCCTACTGGAACTACCTACTGTAGCCAAAGCACAATAAACTCATTTGACCTTTTCCAATGCCCATATTTACAAAATATAGACTTCTGGGAATCCATACTCTGATCTCAAGAGTCCAAGTCAATCATTTCAGATCCAAAAGCATCCAAAATGTTATAGTGTCACTTGAAGAGGAGTACAGTGAGAAGTGCCTGGTTCCCACAGTGAAGTTCTACTGTAGCCAAAGCACAATAAACTCATTTGACCTTTTCCAATGCCCATATTTACAAAATATAGACTTCTGGGAATCCATACTCTGATCTCAAGAGTCCAAGTCAATCATTTCAGATCCAAAAGCATCCAAAATGTTATAGTGTCACTTGAAGAGGAGTACAGTGAGAAGTGCCTGGTTCCCACAGTAAAGTTCAGTGGTAGTAAAGCTCTTTTATAGGGATGTATGAGTGCTGAAGGTGTGAGGGAGTTATGCCTTATCAATGCTATCATGAATTCACACACCACTGTGTGATGTAATACAAAAACTTGAAACGGAAGATGCTACCCTCTCCTCATTCCCTGAATTGTTGGCAATTTTTTCAACATGACAATGAAGATATGCTTTCTTCTGATGTAAAGTCCTTCAGTGGACATGTATTTCGCCCAATCATAACATTCTTGAGCACCTGTGGGGGATTCTGTAGAGATGAGTTGAGCAACACTCCCCATTAAAGACCAGGGTATAAGGAAGTGGTCCTCCAGGAGTTAAACAGGACAGATGTGACAATTTGTCATGAACTTGTACGCTCAGTGCGGAGAAGGGTCAGAGCATAAAGTTCAACTTAAAGTTCTGGAGGACATACTAAGTACTAGAATATTATACATTTGCTGAATTAAATCTAGAGTGTTCTCATTTCTGCAATCCTTCATTTAAAGAAAATTGGCTAATTTACTTATTTTTACAGAAAATATTGACATATTTCTTTGCTTTTATTAAGTATATGTTTAATACATTTCAATTTTGCCATCTTTCCATGAATTATATTAGTGATCATTAAGAAAATACCTTTTTATTTATTCAGAGGGGGTGTACTCATTTATGCTGTGCACTGTATATACAGTGCTGCTTGAAAGTTTCTGAACCCTTTACCATTTTCACTATTTCTGCATAAATATGACCCTAAACATCATCAGATCTAAGTCCTGAAAGTAGACAAAGGAAGTCAAATCAGACAAATGAGCCAAAAATATTTTCTTTGTCATGTTTATTGAGAAAAATGATCCAGTGTTACATATCCTAGAGATTCACATGATTTTGCAATTCACAGATTAGCTGTTAATTTGAAGGTGAAATTAGAGTCCATCTGTTCAGAGGTGTTTTCATGCAGGCAGTGAAATGACTATCAGGTGTCAGTGCCTGCCCTGTTTTATTTAAATAGCAGGGATCTATCAAGGTCTGATCATGTTTGTGGAAGTGAATCGTAGCACACACAAAGGAGATCTCTGAGGACCTCAGAAAAAGAGTTGATGTTGCTCATCAGGCTGGAAAAGTTTTCAGAACCATCTCTAAAGAATTTGGACTTCACAAAACCACAGTCAGACAGATTGTGTACAAATGGTGGAAAACCCAGGAGTGGTCGACCAACAAAGATCACTCCAAAAGCAAGACATGTAATTGTTACGGTTCAAACAAGACGAGAGGTGTGCAGATCCATTTGCAAGCTTTATTATGAGACATGGTCAGAATCAGGCAGGGTCAGACACCAGCAAACACATATGGCACAGGCAAGACATAAGAGTATCCGTTAAACAGGTGTGGGTCTTCGATCGGCGAACAGAATCCAGAGGGCTTGACAAACGGGGTAATCCGAGGAACACGAGCAATAGTCCAGGCAAGGTGCAAACATAATCCAAAAGACAAGAGGAAAGGCTAATCCAAAATACTCAGGCAAGAATCAGAATACGGGAAAACAGGCAAGGCAAGACTATGACTAGACTTTGACTAGAACTAGGAAACTTACAGCAGGCTTCGTAACGTAGCTATCACAACTAGCGATATGCGCATACAATACTCGGCAATCAGAGCAGGAACTGAGTGAGTGTTATGTAGTGTGTGTGATTGGTTCCAGGTGAGCGTGTGATTGGTTCCAGGTGAGCATGTGATTAGTGAAATGTCAGATGGTAAATGTAGTCCAAGGTAATGTGAAACAGTCTGTGCAGTGAAATAGTCAATGTAATGGAAGGGCGACCTCTGGTGGCAATCGGATGGAAGTCCACAGACCGGATTCATGACATAGCGCCCCCCC
>NW_015548571.1:21321-22049 GCF_001515605.1 Sinocyclocheilus anshuiensis | reverse complement strand
CCCCCCCCCCCCCCCCCCCAAAAAAACCATGCTGCCCGTCTGCAGTTTGATAAATATCATGTAGACAAACCAGAGGGCTATTGGAGAAAGGTTTAAAGGATGGATGAGACCAAAACAGATCATTTTGGTTTAAATGAGAAGCATTACATTTGGAGAAAAGAACACGCTGCATTCCAGGATAAGAACCTGATCCCATCTGTGAAATGTGGTGGTGGTAGTATCGTGGTTTGGGCCTGTTTTGTTGCACCTGGGCCAGGATGACTTGCCATCATTGATGGAACAATAAATTCTGAATTATACAAGCAATTTTTAAAGGAAAATGTCGGGACATCTGTCCCAGAACTGAGTCTCTGGAGAAAGTGGTCATGCAGGAAGACAATGACCCCAAGAACACAAGTCGTTTTACCAAAGAATGGTTAAAGAAGAACAAAGTTAAAGTTTCGGAATGGCCAAGACAAAGGTCCTTTCACAACATTTCCATTGGATTAAGTTCTGAACTAAGCAAGCAGTTCATAGGAGTAAACCCAACAACATCACAGAGTTGAAGTGGTTCTGTACTGAGGAATGGGCTAAAACTCCTACAAGATGTTGTGCAGGACTGATCAGCAGTTACAATAAAGTTTACCTGCAGTTATTGCCGCAAAATACATATTCAAGTTTTCAAGCTTATTTGTATAGCGCTTTTCAAAGCAGCTTTACAGAAAATTACGTTTCTACAATATATTTAG
>NW_015548571.1:18531-21146 GCF_001515605.1 Sinocyclocheilus anshuiensis | reverse complement strand
ATCATCTCTTCTCAGGTGTTCGGTCATCTCAGGTCTTTGTAAGGGCTGGATCCAGACTGAAGCCTGTGTAAATCCTATTTACCACGGGATGTCAATCCCATGGCAGAAACAGAGAAACAAATAGAGACATAATTAGCGTAGCTGCTGTTCCAACCAAGCAAAAATGATTTTTTCAACCGAAGCTAAGGAATAATAATGTGCATTTGATCAGATATAACTGCAGTACAAGATTATGAGATGCATAATTTGAATGCTTGGCCAAAGAGATGTATCTTTAATCTAGATTTAAGCAGAGAGAGTGTGTCTGAACCCCGAATGTTATCAGGAAGTCTATTCCAGAGTTTGGCAGCCAAATGCAAAAAAGCTCTACCTCCTTTAGTGGACTTTGCTATCCAAGGTATTTCCAAAAGTCCAGAGTTTTGCGACCTTAAGGAACGTGGTAGAAGGCTAGTTAGGTACTCAGGAGCTAAACCATTAAGGGTCTTGTAGGTAAGTAATAATATTTTGTAACTGATACGAAACTTAATAGGTAGCCAGTGCAGAAACTGTAAAATTGGGGTAATATGATCATATTTTCTTGACCTGGTAAGGACTCTAGCCGCTGCATTTTCGACTACCTGCAGCTTGTTTACTGAAGATGCAAGACAACGACCTAGCAGTGCATTACAATAGTCCAGTCTAGAGGTCATGAATGCATGAACTAGCTTTTCTGCATCAGAAACAGGTAACATGTTTCGTAGCTTGGCAATGTTTCTAAGATGGAAGAATGCTGTTTTTGTAACATGGGAAATATGATTTTCATAAGACAAGTTGCTGTCTAATATAACACCTAGATTTTTGACTGTAGAAGAAGTATCATTACATCCGTCTAGTTGCAGTTTGTAATCCAAGAGATTCTGTGTACTACTTTTTGCTCCAACAAGTAATATCTCTGTCTTATCCGAATTCAATAGGAGAAAATGATTGGTCATCCAATCTTTTATACTTTTAATACACTCTGTTAGCTTAGATAATTTAGAAGTTTCATCTGGTCTTGTTGAGATATATAGTTGCGTATCATCAGCATATCAATGGAAACTAATTCCATATTTTCTAACAATATTACCAAGGGGTAACATGAATACTGAAAATAGCAGAGGACCTAGGAAATATCCTTGTGGCACTCCATACTTTACTAGTGATAATTGAGATGAATCCCCATTTAAATAATTGTTATAATCAAATTGTTATAAATGTACCTTTGTGCCTGAAGCAATTTGTTTTTGTAATGAACATATATAATGACCATTGATAGATTGTGTGTGTGTATGTGTGTTAGTGTGTGTGTGTGTGTGTTTGTGTGTGCGTGTGTTTGTCTGTGTGTGTGTGTCTTTACGTGTATTATATGTATTAGGTGTTTTTATATATGAAGCACCACTGTAGCCAGAATTAATTGCACCAAGGGTATTACTAAAGTTTTAAACTTCAAAATTATAAGTAGCCATCATCACCTGATCACTGTTATTTCTCATTAAGAACTTTTGCAGTTTTATGAAAGAAATAAAAGACAAAATGGTGTGTAGTAAATGAAGATGGTAATGCTTTTTTTTGGAGTTGTTTAATCATCCTCTGCTGAGATCTTAAGAGATTTCATGTGTTCTTTATTTGCTGCTGATTTCATCTGAGGTTGTGGCGGTGAGTCAGCTGTAGATGTGTTTCTTTTAGTCTCTTCTATATTTCTGGTATTGTTGTTCTTCTTTCCTACAGTGATTCTACTTTTTAACAACTGGGGTTCATCGTTAATGCTCAGTGATCACTTATGAAATCATTGAATTATGTCACTAACATTAACACTGCTTTAGTGTTTCTTTTTACACTCTGGAGTGTGGATTATATAAACACTGAGCAGTGTTCGTTTAACACCGGGCATTTTGCTGTGTTTTCTCTACCAAGTGTCAGATTGAAAATATCTTACCTAACCTTTGATCTCTTAAAAATTGATCAGGCTTGATGTTTGGTCATTTTCAACACTGACCCACAGCAAAACGAGTATTCACACTTGACTTTTCTCTTGTCAGTTACACAACATTCCACAAAGTAAGTCACCTTGAATAAACAGCTCAATTTTCCCAAGCTTGCCAGATTCTTGGAAGATTTCCAGCATTCATTAGAAAGAGACAGATTCTTTAAAAGAACTGATAACGGCTTTTGGTCACATTCCAGCACAAACATGCTGAACAGGAAAATAAAGCTCTGTACATGCACTGTAAGTTTCCATAAGACCCAGAGAAAATGCACATTTTTATATAATTCAAAGACATTGTAATAAAACAAAATGAAACATCAGCAATTAAAAAAAAAGATTGTCATTTAATTAGTTTTTGTACCCAAATGTAACTCATACTGTACAATAAACTTCTCTTCATTGACATTAGATATTTCTTTACGTATAAAAAATAAACAATGAACAACAACTTTTTTCTAGTATATCTTTAACAGTTGCATTACAATTAATCTAATCAAATGTTAAAGGGATAGTTCACCAACGGAGAAAAGAAAAACTGTCATAGTTTACTCATCCTCATATTTTTGCGAATCTGTATGCATTTCTTTCTTCTGCGAAACACAAAAGAAGA
>NW_015548571.1:10815-16503 GCF_001515605.1 Sinocyclocheilus anshuiensis | reverse complement strand
AAACAGATCATTTTGGTTTAAATGAGCAGCATTAAGTTTGTAGAAAAGAACACGCTGCATTCCAGCATAAGAACCTGATCCCATCTGTGAAACGTGGTGGTGGTAGTATCGTGGTTTGGGCCTGTTTTGCTGCACCTGGGCCAGGATGACTTGCCATCGTTGATGGAACAATAAATTCTGAATAATACCAGCAATTTTTAAAGGAAAATGTCAGGACATCTGTCCCAGAACTGAGTCTCTGGAGAAAGTGGGTCATGCAGGAAGACAATGACACCAAGAACACAAGTCGTTTTTACCAAAGAATGGCTAAAGAAGAACAAAATTAAAGTTTCGGAATGGCCAAGTCAAAGGTCCTTTCACAACATTTCCATTGGATTAAGGTCTGAACTAAGCAAGCAGTTCATAGGAGGAAACCCAACAACATCACAGAGTTGAAGTGGTTCTGTACTGAGGAATGGACTAAAACACCTACAAGATGTTGTGCAGGACTGATCAGCAGTTACAGTAAACTTTACCTGCAGTTATTGCTGCAAAATATATCTCAGGTCTTTGTAAGGGCTGGATCCAGACTGAAGCCTGTGTAAATCCTATTTACCACGGGATGTCAATCCCATGGCAGAAACAGAGAAACAAATAGAGACATAATTAGCGTAGCTGCTGTTCCAACCAAGCAAAAATGATTTTTTCAACCGAAGCTAAGGAATAATAATGTGCATTTGATCAGATATAACTGCAGTACAAGATTATGAGATGCATAATTTGAATGCTTGGCCAAAGAGATGTATCTTTAATCTAGATTTAAGCAGAGAGAGTGTGTCTGAACCCCGAATGTTATCAGGAAGTCTATTCCAGAGTTTGGCAGCCAAATGCAAAAAAGCTCTACCTCCTTTAGTGGACTTTGCTATCCAAGGTATTTCCAAAAGTCCAGAGTTTTGCGACCTTAAGGAACGTGGTAGAAGGCTAGTTAGGTACTCAGGAGCTAAACCATTAAGGGTCTTGTAGGTAAGTAATAATATTTTGTAACTGATACGAAACTTAATAGGTAGCCAGTGCAGAAACTGTAAAATTGGGGTAATATGATCTTATTTTCTTGACCTGGTAAGGACTCTAGCCGCTGCATTTTCGACTACCTGTAGCTTGTTTACTGAAGATGCAGGACAACCACCTAGCAGTGCGTCGAGTCTATCGAGTCTATAGGTCATGAATGCATGAACTAGCTTTTCTGCATCAGACACAGGTACCATGTTTCGTAGCTTGGCAATGTTTCTAAGATGGAAGAATGCTGTTTTTGTAACATGGGAAATATGATTTTCATAAGACAAGTTGCTGTCTAATATATTTTTGACTGTTTTGACTGTAGAAGAAGTATCATTACATCCGTCTAGTTGCAGTTTGTAATCCAAGAGATTACTTTTTGCTCTTTTTGCTCCAACAAGTAATATCTCTGTCTTATCCGAATTCAATAGGAGAAAATGATTGGTCATCCAATCTTTTATACTTTTAATACACTCTGTTAGCTTAGATAATTTAGAAGTTTCATCTGGTCTTGTTGAGATATATAGTTGCGTATCATCAGCATATCAATGGAAACTAATTCCATATTTTCTAACAATATTACCAAGGGGTAACATGAATACTGAAAATAGCAGAGGACCTAGGAAATATCCTTGTGGCACTCCATACTTTACTAGTGATAATTGAGATGACTCCCCGTTTAAATAATCGTTATAATCAAATCGTTATAAATGTACCTTTGTGCCTGAAGCAATTAGTTTTTGTAATGAACATATATAATGACCATTGATAGATTGTGTGTGTGTGTGTGTTCACATGTATTATGTGTATTAAGTGTTTTTATATATAAGAACCACCACTGTAGCCAGAATTAATTGCACCAAGGGTATTAATAAAGTTTTAAACTTCAAAATTATAAGTAGCCAGCATCACCTTATCACTGTTATTTCTCATTAACCCTTTGGGGTCTGAGGGTGTTTTAGGGGCCTGGAGAAGTTTTGACATGCCCTGACATTTGTGCTTTTTTCAGTTGCTTATAAACATGTTAATGGGTAAGTCTAATAACACTGTAATCCGCACAAACTGGGCTACAATAATATGTGAGCAGCATGTATGTACATGATTGTGTTTTTGAGAAAACAACGTTTATGCGTGGTTAGTGGAAAACGAACATTTTGAAGACACTGAAATAAGGCCATAAAACACATACAGACCATTTGTTCACAAGACTTTTGAGAACTGGATCTTGTAGCCTTGAGTTTTTGTTTCAAAATGATCTCCGGTCATTTTGTGACAAAATCATCCGGTTTACTCACTCACAGAAAACAATATATTGATTTAAATTTCTTAAGACACTTTTTGTTTCGAAAGGGCATATGCGAGGAGGTGTGAATGATCATGAATAATAGTGTGATTCACACCTGAGAAGACAAAGGCCCACATAATGAGCTGCATAATGAGCCTTTCAGTCAGGTGTGTGACTGAGAGGGAGGAGTAACAATAATCTTAGGACAAAAGAAATTTATACATTTTTTGTTTGTAGTTTATTTAGAATATATTTAACTATTACACAAAATAACTTGAGATTCACTTGCGAGTGCAGTTAAACAGTTTATTAGGAACAATCAAAGCTGAATTTTTAGCATCATTACTCCATGTTGAAATATATAAATTAACATCACATACCTGACATTCCCAAAGTGTATGATGTTTATGTGCTCTGAAGAAAAAGGGAAAAACATTTTTTTGAAGAGACTCATGGGAGTGGTCTTAGCTGTGGTCCAAGTTCCTCTGCAGGCAGGAATCTCAGAGCCTGTGGAACATGCCAACATCAGTCTCTTTTTTCCATGACTGAGTGGGTTGCTTATTTGCTTTGGCTCTCTTTGCAACAGTTGCACTGTTATTCTCACATCTGAAATAAAAAAAGTAAGCAAGCTGTTTACACAAATAAACTACATTATTAACATTATGAGAATCCTGTTTGTGGACTTCAGCTTGGCTTTTAACACTATCATCCCAAGCCTCCTCCTGCCCAAATTAACTCAGCTCTCCGTGCCCACCTCCGTCTGTCAGTGGATCACCAGCTTCCTGACAGACAGGCAGCAGCTAGTGAGGCTAGGAAAATTTTCATCCAGCACCTGTACGATCAGCACTGGCGTCCCCCAGGGTTGCGTCCTCTCCCCACTGCTCTTCTCCCTCTACACGAATGACTGCACATCTAAAGACCCTTCTGTCAAGCTCCTGAAGTTTGCAGACGACACCATACTCATTGGCCTCATTCAGGATGGTGACGAGTCTGCTTACAGACAGGAGGTTAAAGAGCTGACTGTCTGGTGCAGTCTTAACAACCTGGAGCTTAACACGCTCAAAACTGTGGAAATGATCGTGGATTTCAGGAGAAACCCCCCTGCACTCTCCCCACTCACCATCATAGACAGCACTGTGGCTGCAGTGGAGACATTCAGGTTCCTGGGCTATCCACTATCTCTCAGGACCTGAAGTGGGACAATCACATTGAGCAACAATAATCGTGGAACACACAACACTAGTATACATTATTTATTTAACACACATACTTATTTACATTTCAAATTTGCATATATCATACCTGTACATACTTAATTGTCTATATTATACAGTATATTGGGTTTTTGCTTTTTTTGTACATTGTCTATTTTGTATATTTTTATATTATTCTTTTTATTATCTGTGTCCTGTCTTGTCACTGTCATTCTGTTGCACTGTGGAGCTTCTGTCACTAAAACAAATTCCTCGTATGTGTAAACATACCTGGCAATAAAGCTCATTCTGATTCTGATTATTGTGATGTTCACTGATATTAGTACTAATTTATAGAAAAAAGAACACAATTACCACATAGCACACATATTTTACCATAGCTACAGTAAATAAATCAAATAAAAGTAACATCTGTAAAATAGTAAATGCACACTTAACATTCTCACCTGTGCGAGATGTAGGTGAAGGCGAGAGTGGTGTATTCACAGCTATAAACAATCGTTAGCATTTATTTTTCACAGTACCTTAGTATATGCATAGGCCTACTTGATGAGAAAACAGAATGCCAATAACAAAGAAACTATATTTTAACACCATCAACCACAAATAATATTAGCATATAGGCATAATAAAAGTACAACTAGTATACACTATACTGTGCACTTACTCAGTATGATTTTCCAGTGAAGTGCCTTTCTTGTGCAAGACGCTGGTGATGACGCCACAGTCCTAAATGAAAATAGCTTAGTTATAATTATAAACACAAGCATGCTTTGTAGGCCTATTATACAATACAAAGACATTGTATAAACGACTTGACTGCACAGATACTATTTAAACAGATCTGAGCTGGATGATGACATCACTGAATTCATTGATGAACTGCCTGTAACTGAAAATTGAGTGTTTACTATTGTCATTTTGCATTATTGACACACAATCTGTATTGTTAAAAGCGCTATATAAATAAAGGTGACTTGACTTGACTTATATCTGGGAAACTAAATGTAGCGTCTCGACCAATCTGACACACTAATTTTTATTTGATTTAACAAATCAGTTATTCAATAGATTAACAAACGTTCACAGAAACCCTCCCCCCAATAAACATATTATGTAGTATGTTAGACTAGTTTAAGTGTTTATGTAGTTAATAAAGCCTTACTTGTATCACACTTGACGTTTGTTCATTGTTTGCTCATAACTGGAGTCACTTATTATGCAAGATTTATGCTACAGGCTTTGTGTCATCACAAAATTGCAGTATTGTTTAAATTGTTTCTGAAATCTCAGTACAGTTAGATCAAGGTAGATTTGAGTGATGCTTCCCTTTCTACAGCATGAAGGCCTTATAAATTATAATTGGATTGTAGCAATTCATTTAAGCTTTGTTGGTATATGTACAAGCCTAGCAACTTGGTGGTCATTACTGTGTTTCACTCGCTGAGTGAAATTAAAGGTATAATACTGTACTTTAGTATTCATGTGTGAGGCACACATAACTACATATATGTTTAAACCGGCTTTAACTTACAGTAAACCCGTTTTGGTTATTCTTTAAACAAGTGCAAGAAATTTATTGTTAAATTAGAGAAGCACTCACAGAAGTGTTTATTTAATACAACAAGTCTTGAAGGACCAAAAGCACCACATTTTAAAACTGTGGGCCACTTCTTTGAAATAGGCGGACACTAAACAGTTGAATTACACTGGCATGCAGTGGTTACCGTGACAACAACTTGTCACAGGAAGCGCTAACTCCACATAGCACATGTGACGCCATGTGTAAACAAACCACCTGGAAGCAGCTAAGCTAACACAACTTAGCATAGTTTAATCTTAGGCTAAGCTACCAAATAGCTTTAACAATTAGGGGTTAGCACTCTTTAATTGAAGCTTTTAAATACAGCATGTGTGTATGCAGTGTGAAGTAATTTGAACCTAACCTAATCCCTGGTTTCTGATTTTTCCCTTTCTTTTCCTTCTCTCTCTATGTTTACCAATCTTTAATTCGTCTCAGCGAATTTAACTATTAGACATATGTATCCTTCCTGAATGCTATTGCTCAGTTACTAGTTAATTAAATCTAAATTGAATTACATTTTAACTGTCTATCTAGAGAAGAATCATTAAGTTATTGGGTGTTTTTAGTGA
>NW_015548571.1:5326-10660 GCF_001515605.1 Sinocyclocheilus anshuiensis | reverse complement strand
TATGTGTATGTTAGACCAATTTAAGTGTTTATGTAGTATGTTAGACTAGTTTAAGTGTTTATGTAGTTAATAAAGCCTTACTTGTATCACACTTGACGTTTGTTCATTGTTTGCTCATAACCGGAGTCACTTATTATGCAAGATTTATGCTACAGGCTTTGTGTAGAACTGTACAGTAAGAAAGTTATTTCCCTTAATCAGGAAATTAACGTTCTTAGAATTGACAGACAGTTGACGCTGAGAGGTCAAGTAAATATCTACAGCGGATCTAAATATTAATAATTAAGTATAACTAGTTATGATTAATTATTCATATTTCCCCATGAGCTGATTCGCGCTACATAAATTATTATTGTTATAAACATATATTCGCGAACAGAGTATAGCCTATCACAGTAAAGTTTTGTCTAATCATTCTTACTCTAACATTAGGTTATTAACATCATAACTCATATTACTTTTATATTGTATTGCTGTCTATTTATAGAACATAAAAAAAAACATCCTGTCATCGTGAGACTTTTAGATGCAGTGAATAAAACTTCATAATGTTTCACTTGATTGTACATTTAGTCAGGAATTATAGTTTGGAAAAAGTCTAACTAGTAAAATGTGTACAAGTTATGTCACAACTAATGCAAGGTAACTAATGGTAATGTAGGTTAATAAAAAAGACTTACTCGGGGTGGTCCGCACTGGTTCTCAGCGCCCCACTCAGTTGCCATTCTACCTGGAGGTGCATGAGGAGCTCACCAGGTCGTGGATGGCACCTTTTACTGCCAGAAACCGGTCTGGTAGTTTCTCCTCCCTCACCACCCTCGATGGTGGAGCGATCGGTAGCGATGCAGTTGTGTCCTGGTACCGCCTCCACCTGGCGGGGAAAACCGTCTTTTCCCTCCCGGGCCTGTCAGCACCTGTGGAGAGGCTGCCTCCGACTTACACGCCATGGCGTTACTGCAGGTCCACCAGGCTCAGGCACTGAAGGACCTGCACGAGGGTGGTCATGATCCGGAAGTTCTGAAAGAACTCTGAACCGCAACTGACCGCAAGGTCACGGCGAGTTTTCTGGGTCGTGCAATGTCAACGCTTGTGGTTCAGGAGCGCCATCTCTGGCTGTGTCTGGCCAACATCAGGGACGCAGATGAAGTTTGGTTCCTTAATGCCCCTGTGTCCTAGACCGGCCTCTTAGGTGATGTAGTCAAGAGCTTCACCCAGCAGTTCTCGGCTGCACAGAAGCAGACTGAGGCGATTCGACACATCCTGCCTTGACGGGCAGCTGCTGCCTCCACCCGTCCGCAGGCCACAGCACCTCCAAGGGCGTCCCCCTGTGGCTCATGAGCCGCAGCAGCTTCCAGCTAAACAGTGCCGTGGAGCTGGTCGCAGAGCATCCGCCCCGCTCGAGAGATGCGGGCAACACAGAGATGGAGGGAGTTTCTCTCCGGGAGATGGTGAACGCACCAACCCCCCCACCCCCCGGAGGAGGGGCGTGCAGAGAATCTTTTGTTTCATTTTATCCCAAACCCAAACACTCAACGAAAGAGCAATTTCCACGGAGAGTTGTGGACGGTCCAGAGTCGGATCACACTCATCCTCCTCTGTCACGAGCAGGCAGCAGCGGGCATTTCTAGAGCGTCATCAAAGGCCCTACTCACGCACCCTCTGCCCAACCTTGGAACCAGGTAAGTGTTGCACCACACACTCAGACCCCGCTTCAGTCGGTCCACGAGCTGCCACGTACAACTGCCAACTGTTCTACTCCCTGACCGAGGGAACAATTTCCACAGAAGCACTGGCACACAGCTGGCCTCTGGGCCTATGCAAATATGCATTTCCCCCAGTGAGCCTTCTCGCACAGACACTGTGCAAAGTCAGGGAGGATGAGGAGCAGGTCCTGCCTAACTGGCCCACTCGGACCTGGTTCCCGGAACTGACACTCCTCGTGACAGCCCCTCCCTGGCAGATTCCTCTGAGGAAGATTCTACTGACAGATGGGGCACCCTGTGGCACCCACGTCCAGACCTCTGGAAACTTCATGTCTGGTCCCTGGACATGATGCAGAGTTTCTAGGTGACCTACCCCAAGAGGTAGTGGCCACCATCACTTCGGCGTGAGCACTATCTACGAGACACGCTTACACCTTGAAGTGGAACCTGTTCATCGAGTGGTGTTCCTCTCATCGAGAGGAACCCCGGAGATGTCCGATCAGAGTCGTGCTCTCCTTCTTGCAGCAAGGGTTGGAGCGAAGGCCATCTCCCTCCAACCTTAAAGTTTACATCGCTGCTATTTCTATTAACCACGACCCTGTAGAGGGGAAAACGGTGGGGAGCACAACCTGGTCATCAGGTTCCTTAGGGGGGTGAGAAGGTTGAACCCTCCTCTATCTCCCTCCATACCTTCTTGGGACCTGTCTCTGGTGCTTGAAGCACTACAGTGGGTCCCATTTGAGCCTTTGCAACCAGTTGAGCTGAAGTTTCTTTCAATGAAGACTATGCTCTTGATTGCATTGGCCTCCATCAAGAGGGTAGGGGACCTGCATGCATTTTTGGTAGACGAATCGTGCCTAGTGTTTGGGCCGGCTGACTCCCAGGTAATCCTGACTCCCTTCAGGGATCAGGTGTGAACCTGCAAGCGCTGCTGCCGGAGAAGGCAGACCCAGTCATTGCTTTGCTTTGTCCCGTCCGCGCTTTAAGATTGTACATGGACCGGACACAAAGCTTTAGGACTTCAGAACAGCTCTTTGTTTGTTATGGAGGCTGGCAAAAGGGGAATGCCGTCTCCAAGCAGAGGATGGCCCCCTGGATAGTGGATGCCATCACCCTGGCTTCTCAAGCACAGGGTGTGCCCTGCCCGTTCAGGTTGTGAGCTCACTCTACTAGAAGTGTGGCATCCTCCTGGGCGCTGGCTCGTGGTGCCTCGCTGGCAAACATTGCTAGAGCTGCAGGCTGGGCGACCCCCAACACGTTCGCTAGGTTCTATAGCCTTCGTGTTGAACCGGTTGTAATAAAGTTCGGCAAGAAGGATGAGGAAGTCAAGGGGTGGAGAGCAAACTTCTTTATTTCCCCCAAAATGAACATAGAATCGAAAATAAAACGCTGTTTGGCTCTCGGCCTCCAGCCTTTCGCCTTCCCACCGAATGGCCAAACACTCTTTTTCAATGGTGCTGTATCTGGTCTCTCTCTTTGAGAGCTTTCGACTCAGATACAGCACCAGCCGCTCCTCTCCTCCGACCACCTGGGGCAGGACTGGACCCAGCCCCCTGTCCGACGCGTCTGTCTGCAACAAGAAAGGGAAATCAAAGTTAGGAGAGTGTAAGAGCGGCCCGCCGCACAGGGCAGCCTTTACTCTTTTTTTCCCCCAAAATTAACATAGAACTGAAAATAAAACGCTGTTTGGCTCTCGGCCTCCACAGTCTTGCACACGGTTACAAACACACTCTGCTCTCTCTCCCCCCTCTCCCAGGTCTGCGGGCACTTATCTCTCGTCTCTCCGCCAATCACTGGAATTGCAAACAGGTGTTAATCATTATTCACTTGACCTCCTTATCACCGCTCGTCTCCAAACCCTTTCTCCCGCTGCAGCCTTTCGCCTTCCCACGCCCCACTCGCCACAGTGATCTGTGAAATTCAGCTGATCATCAATCACAACTTCAAGGTTCTTGGCTGACCTAGAAGGTGTTATGGTCGATGCACTTAGCTGGATGCAGAAATTGTGATCCCCCCCGCCACATACTCCCACCGCCCGACTCAGGCCGGGGCGCCATCCGGCCTGCAGCCCCTCCCCCCCCATTTCTAGAGAGGAAGTCAGCCACCACCATCTGGGCCCCCGGCCTGTGGACCACCTTGAATTTAAAAGGCTGTAAAGCTAGATACCAAACAGCTCTGTCCACTGGACCGGATCTGGTGCTTCCTTTTTAGTGAGATCAGTCAGCGGGCTGGTGAGCTCCGAATAATTAGGAATAAACCTGCGATAATATCCCGCCAGCCCCAGGAACTGTCTCACCTCCTTTTTGGTCTTGGGTCTTGGGCAGGCCGCAATCGCCGCCGTCTTGTCAATTTGGGGACGCACCTGCCCATGACCCAAGTGGAAGCCCAGATACCGTACCTCCACCCGCCCAATTGCACACTTCCGCGGGTTCGCCGTGAGTCCAGCCACCCTCAGGGATCTCAGGACCGCGCGCAGATGTTCCATATGCTGCTGCCAATCATTACTGTGTATAATGATGTCGTCGAGATAGGCAGCGGCGTACGCGCTATGTGGCCGGAGGATCTTGTCCATGAGACGCTGAAAGGTGGCGGGAGCCCCGAACAAGCCGAACGGAAGGGTAACAAATTGGTGCAACCCGAACGGCGTGGTGAAGGGTGTTTTTTCCTGGGATAATGGCGATTATACTTAACCGATCAAGCAGCTCGTCAACTCGGGGCATTGGATAAGCGTCAAATTTCGACACTGCATTCACCTTTCTGTAATCAATACAGAAACGGACGGAGCCATCCGTTTTAGGCACTAAAATGATCAGGCTTGCCCAGTCGCTCTGCGATTCTTCTATTACTCCCAACCCTAGCATGGCAGTTAATTCATCCTGCACCATTTTTTTCTTGTGCTCCGGCAACCGATAGGGGCGGCTGCGCGCCACTTCCCCGGGGATCATTTCGATGTGGTGCTTGTGCGACCGGGCAGGGGTGAAAACACATCCGCAAAATCTGCTTGCAACTGGGCTAACTCAGTGAGCTGCAGCGGCGAGAGGTGATCTCCCCCCAGGACCAGAGCGAGCGGATTGGTTTTGACAGCCGCTTCCGGTCCGAGATCTTCCTCTGCCGAAACGGCCGCTGCTAACCCCACCGAGGTCACCTCATTCCAACATTTTAAAAGGTTGAGATGATAAATTTGACATAAATTACCCCTGTCCGTTCGCCTAACCTCATAATCGAGATCCCCCACTTGCCGTGTAACCACAAAAGGTCCTTGCCACTTCGCGAGTAATTTAGAACTAGACGTTGGAAGTAATACAAGCACTTTCTCTCCCGTTGTAAATTGCCGCACTCGCGTACCCCTGTTGTACAGCCGACTTTGTCTGTCCGGCGCCTGGAGCAAATTCTCCATAGACAGCTGCCCCAGAGTGTGGAGTTTTGCTCGGAGGTCCAGGACATACTGAATTTCACTACGGCTGTTTGAAGGCCCCTCCTCCCAAGCCTCTCTAATGACGTCAAGCACACCGCAGGGCTGACGACCATAGAGGAGCTTGAATGGGGAAAACCCCGTGGAGGCTTGTGGAACCTCCCGCACCGCAAACAATAGGGGCTCGAGCCATTTATCCCAATTTTTGGCGTCTTCCTT
>NW_015548571.1:2346-5186 GCF_001515605.1 Sinocyclocheilus anshuiensis | reverse complement strand
GTTTGTGGGTGATAGACACTGGTGCGAATCGATTTAATGCCCAGGAGTTCGTATAGTTCGCTTAACGTACGTGACATAAACGCCGTGCCCTGATCAGTGAGAATCTCTTTGGGGATCCCCACTCGGGAGATAACTCGAAACAGTGCGTCCGCCACACTCTTTCCACAGATGGTGCGCAGCGGCACTGCCTCCGGGTATCGTGTTGCATAATCCACCAGAACTAATGCAAAACGATGCCCGCGTGCTGAACGTTCCAATGGCCTGATGAGGTCCATACCAATTCTCTCGAAGGGGACCTCTATCGGTGGTAACGGACGCAATGGCGCTTTAGAACTGGCCGGAGGATTTACCAGCTGACATTCACGACACCCCGTACACCACTGGCGAATGTTCTCGTGAATGCCCGGCCAAAAGAATCGGGCAATGAGTCGTTCACGTGTCTTTGCCTCCCCCAAGTGGCCTGCCATGGGGCTGCTTTGAGCCGCCTGGAAAAGCATTTCCCGACGGCTTTTTGGGACTAATAACTGAGTTGTATTTTTTTTTGTCTGGGTATCTTGGGTCACCCGATACAACCTATTTTTTCAATCCCTCTTATAAGGGAAAAATAAGGATACGAGTCATCCAGCTCGGGGGATATAAGCTCCGCCCTCGCTCTCGTTTCCTCTGAGACAGCCTGGGACGGTCCCGAAACAGCATCTCCAGCCTGCGCCACCGCTTCTCTGTTTCTCAGTCCTGTCTCCCAAGAAGAATCCGCACACAAAACCCCCAATAATTGTGTTAAATCTGGCCAATCTGTCCCCAAAATAGTCCACCACATCCCCATGCACACACCTCACCTTAACCTTGTATCCAACGCCCTCTGTTGCATCAGGCTTTGATGAATGGAGGTTTGGTTACAGCCTGACTCCACCAAAGCCTGATATGTACCCCCCTTGATACTCACAGGTATTTGGTACAGGCCGGCTTGATCGGGGTCAGCCGCCGGGGGAGTTGGGAACCCGGATCAACGCTCCCACCGCCATCATTGGACACCGGTCCAAAAAATGACCCGGGTCCCCGCATCTCCAGCAGGCCGGCCCAGGCCTTCCCGCCGCCCCAGCGGCAGAAGGATGGCCAAGAGATTGGCGGAGAGAGGAGAAAGGCGGCAATGGAGCAGCTGCTCCTGCGCTCTCCGCCACGCCCCTTCATGCCCCTGGTCTGGTCCCCTGGAAGACCGCACCCCGCTGTGCGGTTCGTGGGGGCGCATTACTACGCGATCTGGGAGTAGGAATAGGGCGAGAGAGAGAGACGGAAGGGAAGGAGGGGGGGGGGAGAGAGAGAGATTAAAAAGGGGCTCGCCAACCCCCGGGCACACCACCAGATGGTCTTCAGCCAGCTGGATGGCCTGCGTCAGCGACGTCGGACGGTGGCACTGGACCCACTCGGCCATACCCCAGGGTAGCCGACCGACGAACTGCTCCAGCACCACCAGATCGACCACTCCCTAGACGTCGCGTTCCTCTGCCAACAGCCACTTGCGGCAAGCGTCCCGGAGCTGTTGGGCCATCACAAATGGCCGGCCGCTGTCCCCCAGCTCCCTTGACCGGAAGCGTTGCCGATGTTGTTCGGGGGTACGGCCGACTCGTTGAAGGATGGCCCGCTTCAGATCATCGTAGGCCAGGAGGTTCGCGAAAGGCAGCTGTTGGGCTGCCACCTGTGCTTCCCTAGTCAGCAGCGGGATCAGGCGCACCGGCCATTGGGTGCGCGCCCAGCTGCACGCCTCCGCTGTTCTCTCGAAGAGATCCACAAACACCTCCGGGTCATCCTGTGGACCCATCTTCATCAGCGGGACGTGGGCGATGGAGGGGGCCGCTGTTGGGGCGACCTCGTGGCCAAGCAAGCTCCGGAGGGCCCGTCCGTCCTCATCCTGCGCCTGGACCAACAGGCGGAACCGATCCTCCTGCTCCAGCTTGAGGTCCATCAGCGCCTGATGTTGGGTTTGGTGAAACCCGGCGAGTGACTTCACGAGCTCTGCAAGCAGCTTATTGGCTGAGCTGGCTGCATGGCGGCGTGCCGGCTTCCTCATCCCGGTTTTCGGCACCAGTGTAATAAAGTTCGGCAAGACGGACGAGGAAGTCAAGGGGTGGTGAGCAAACTTCTTTATTTCCCCCAAAATTAACATAGAATCGAAAATAAAACACTGTTTGGCTCTCGGCCTCCACAGTCTTGCACACGGTTACAAACACACTCTGCTCGCTCTGCTCTCTCTCCCCCCTCTCTCAGGTCTGCTTCTGACTAGCTTTGTGAAATTATACTACATGCCTAAACGAAGCAAACAGCAGAAGCTCTCTGGCAGCAGGAGGCGCTTCTGGAACACCACATATGGCATTTCCTTGGTTACCACTGTAAACAAAGCAGCACTGCACTGAAACACTGCTTTAATATAAACTATACAGAGACGAGATTAAAAGAAAATACCATGTAAACTTTTCTGAAGACAGTGAGTTCCCCTCAGAAACACATTCATATAATCCCCCAAATCAATATTGAGGATTTTCTTCCAATAGTTCGTGCATCATGAACAGTGAGTGATCTGCCTGCTACAGTATTTTTCTCTCTCCGTCCGTCTTCAACGTCTCTGGCCTGTGTTAACGGGCGTTTACAGACGTCATATTTTCACATAAATGACATTTTGGAAAACGATTGCATTGCAACGCAGTTTGTGCAAGTCCAGAACAGAGAAAAATTGCTTGTAATAAGACAAAAAAACGGCCGGTTGCCGAACACGTAAGTTCCAGGGGAAGCTCCTTAAGTTCGGCCATCCTACACACACGTGACTGACCGCTCGCTCGCACCAACAG
>NW_015548571.1:0-2336 GCF_001515605.1 Sinocyclocheilus anshuiensis | reverse complement strand
CATCCCACACACACGTGACTGACCGCTCGCTCGCACCAACAGGAGGAGGAGGATCGTGTTACTCTCTACACTGCACTCAACCTGAGGGATTCCTACAATTTCAGTCTTTGAGAAGACATGAAAAACAGCGCATACCAGAGGAACGATATAACGGAAAATATTAGCGGTTTTGAAACCGTGAAATTTTCAAATCGCGGTATACCTTGAAACCGGTAATCGGCCAATGCCTAGTATGCGCATATCGCTAGTTGTGATAGCTACGTTACGGAGCCTGCTGTAAGTTTCCTAGTTCTAGTCAAAGTCTAGTCATAGTCTTGCCTTGCCTGTTTTCCCGCGTTCTGATTCTTGCCTGAGTATTTTGGATTTGCCTTTCATCTTGTCTTTTGGATTATGTTTTCACCCTGTCTGGACTATTGCTCATGTTCCTCGGATTACCCCGTTTGTCAAGCCCTCTGGATTCTGTTTGCCGATCGAAGACCCACACCTGTTTAACGGATACTCTTCTGTCTTGCCTGAGCCATATGTGCTTGCTGGTGTCCGACCCTGCCTGTTTCTGACCATGTCTCATAATAAAGCTTGCAAATGGATCCGCACGCCTCTCGTCTTGTTTGCCCCGTAAAAGAATACTCGGCCACACAAGGATCTAGCGGCTACTCAGATAGACATTGGCCAGGTATGGATATAGCCAGTATATTGTTAATCCTTAGACAGGGCACACGATCGCTCGAGGACTATATTCAAGAGTGTCTGAACGTTACTTATTTTTCTGAACGTCTGACTGTGTACTCATAGACTTCTTTTGTGAGGGCATTAATCGGATGCTCAAATCACATTTATTCGGTAATCACTCATCTCTCAGTCAGTTTATGGACTATGCTTTTTTTTACTGTTGGTTCTACGTTCAATGTTGGTGTCGCAGAGGAACGCAACCTTGCACTCACTCGTCTAATGGCGGCCACACTAGAGCACGCTCACAAAATGACAGACACAACAGCGCCCCGTTATGTCACAGCTGCCAATCCTGAATCAAGTCAAGTTACAGCTGTTCTTCATGAGTCAAGTCAAGTCACCGTTTATCGTCATGAGTCAAGTCAAGTCACAACTGATCTTCATGAGTCAAGTCAAGTCACAGTTGATCTCCATGAGGCAAGTCAAGTCACATTTGATCGTCATGAGGCAAGTCAAGTCACAGCTGATCTTCCTGAGTCAAGTCTAGTAACAGCTGATCTTCATGAGTCAAGTCTAGTCAAAGCTGACCTTCATGAGTCAAGTCAAGTCACAGTTGATCGTCATGAGTCAAGTCAAGTCACAACTGATCTTCCTGAGTCAAGTGAAGTCACAGCTGATCTTCCTGAGTCAAGTCAAGTCACAACTAATCTTCATGAGTCAAGTCAAGTCTCAGCTGATCTGCCAGAGCCTCATCACGTCTCAGCTGTTTGTCCAGAGCATCGTCACATATCAGCTGTTCGTCAAGAGCCACGTCATGTCACAGCTGATCTTCTAGAGTCTCGCCATGTCTCAGCTGTTCGTCCAGAGTCACATCACGTCTCAGCTATTCATCCAGAGTCACGTCACATCACAACTGATCGTCCAGAGTCACGTCAGATCACAGCTGATCATCCAGAGTAACGTCACATCCTGTCTGTTGCAGCCAGATTATCAAGGTCAGTCCTTCGGTATCCCAGTCTGGTATCCAGTGTGAGGGATGCACCGCTGGTCGTCTGTGAACTCTCTGCCTGTCCTGTTCCAGCCAGGGAGCCCATTAATGAACTTTTGCCTGCTCATGTCACGACCTATGAACTCTCGTCCTGTCCTAATGCCGTCAAGGAGACCATTTCCAAATCCCCAGCCATGCCTGTCATGGTTACTGAACTCTCGTCCTATCTCAACCCAGCCGCAGAGGCTGTCTGTGAACTTTCGTCCAGTCCTGTAACAGCTATGGAGGCTGTCTGTGAACTCACTTCCTGTCCAGTTATGGCTATGGAGGCTGTCACTGAACTCTCTGCCTGTCCTGTCATGGTTACAGAGGCCACTTATGAACTCACGTCCTGTTTCGAACCAGCCATAGAGGCTGAGTGTGAACTGTCTGTTTGTTTAAATGCTATCGTTGAATCTGATTCTGAACTATCTGTCTGTCCAGTTTCTATCAATGAGTCTGAGTGTGAACTTTCTGCCAGTCTAGTTTCAGTCACTGAACTGTCTGTTAATGCAGTTTCAATCAATGCTTTTGATTTTGAACTACCTGCCCCTCCTGTTTCAAGTAATGTGTCCGTTATTGAATTGCCTGTTTGTCCCATTTCCCCTAATGAGTCTAATGTTGAACCATCTGTCTGTCC
>NW_015548570.1:0-1426 GCF_001515605.1 Sinocyclocheilus anshuiensis | reverse complement strand
TAAAATACATTCAGGTGATACATTTTTAAATAAATCATTATAAAGTAGATAGTTCCGGTCCTTGATTCTGATTGGTTGAGCCACGTTCGAAGCTGTTGTAAATGACGCTACAAAGTAACATACACCTTTGTTTACGTTTGTGTGTTGCTCGGCAACCACTTTGTAGCAACCACAACTGTTTCTGAGGAGCTACATTGTTTGGTGGAAGAATACTGTTTTTATTAATATCATTACACTTTATTTGCTCTGTTTTATTTTGTGAAACCTTACTACGTATATGGAATAACCGTTTTATAAAAGCAATAAGCCCCGTGAAGCCGTGGTTTACAGTGAACTTATAACACTGATCATTTAATCATAAAATATTTTCCTTTTGTTTATTGTTTATACAGATCTGACAGTAAAGCACTAAGCTTGAGTTAAGATGCATACAAAACTTACTTTTATTAACAACAATAACAGGTACAAAATCTAATTTTTATATAGAAAAATTATATATTCCACTCTTATTAAATGTACTTAGTAGCAAATTGAAGAAAAGTTTGTTTTTCAAGGCACTTTGTGACTTTTCTTACTTCATACACAAAAAAGTGTACAATTGTGACAAAATCAGATTTCTTGATGATTTGATATTTTATAACAGTGATTTTATAATTTCAAAATATAGAGAAAAAGTTGAAATGAATGACTAATAAGCCAATAAGTGCTCCTCTGCTGCCATCTACTGGTTATAATTGTGATTTGATGTATTTTTTAAATTTTACATAAGTGTTTGTTTACCACAAAGTATATTTTGGTCATCCCATTAAAAATAACATTCAAACCGGATCATTTTAGAGCAGGGTTCCTCAATAGGCGGCCCGTGGGCCACATCCGGCCCGTGAGAGAAAAAAGTTTAACCCGCGCTAATTTCAAATAATGTGGCATGAAAATTCAAACGCAGCATCAGAAAGCGAATGCTTGGCTGAAGAGATGTGTCTTTAATCTAGATTTAAACAGAGAGAGTGTGTTTGAGCTCTGGACATTATCAGGAAGACTATTCCAGAGTTTAGGAGCCAGATGAGAAAATGCTCTCCGTCCATTAGTGGACTCCGATTTCCTAGGGCAGAGTTCCTCAATAGGCGGCCCGTGAGAGAAAAAAATTTGGCCCGCGCTAATTTCAAATAATGTGGCATGAAAATTCAAACGCAGCATCAGAAAGCGATATTAACTTACATCGTGTCTACACCGGACGCGAGTGGCGCGGCGCAATAAAATACAATAGAACGGGTTATAATCAGCGATGCTGTCTTGGATGCGGCGCGACACGACAAATCCCCGACAGTAAACTGCTGACTCGTTCTATTTATAACACACTGACACAACGTTCAAATGATTTGCGATGCTTTGTCGCGTCCAGTGTAGATACGATGTGACAGCAAAGACA
>NW_015548569.1:0-2180 GCF_001515605.1 Sinocyclocheilus anshuiensis | reverse complement strand
ATTGGTCCTGACTTTGGCATGCAATTATTAGAGAATGAAACAGTGGCACTCACCACACTGGCACTTGGAGAGATGCAGAACAAGAATTGGCAGAAAACTATTTATTTATTTAAAATATGTCTCTCAACACCGAGCGTCTCGGGCCAAAACATGCGTAAAAACAGTTTACAAACCCATTGCAAATGTTTTATTAAAAGTTGAATAAATTAAATGCAATTAAAAAAGAAGTGCCTGTGTAATGTGTTTTTTTAATTATCCTATTATTATTAATTCATTATTAATATTATAATTGTTTTTAAGTATTTTAACTGTAGCAGTTTGATACGCGCTCCGAACCACTCTTTTTAAACAAAGGATTCGCAAAGGTTTCATGAAGCCGCGTTTTGATCATTTTTAATTATAATTACTATTATGACTGCCATGGGTCTTATGATTATATAATGCATTTGAATGAATAGAATGAATACTGTATTATATTGTGTGTTGTTTAATGAAAATAAAAATGTTCTTTCTAATGGCTTTCACGTTCCAATAAACTTGAAATATAGTGACTTGTGACTGCTTCGTGTGATGAAGATATAACGCTTTTTAATGAACAAGGGTAAAAAACTATGACTATTTAAATAAAAATGTGTGCTACCGCAGAAAAACATTTGTCCTTCCATCTCCCTGGACCCTAAATAAACACAGCATCATATGTTTGGGGCACAATTTTAATGTGAGTGGGTCACACAAACAGTTTTTCTGCATGGTTGAATTATATCTGTTAATAAATATAAAAAAATGGAAACGGGTTTTAAATTTGATAAAGAAAAAGTAATATGTTTGAATATATTTTCACCAACAAATCATGAGTAATAAGTAATGCACAGTTAGGATTAGATGTTTGCTGCACAGTAAGAGCAGCTGCAGGGTTTCTCTGACTGAGCTGCTTCTTCAGAGGACTTTCATTCTGCTCTGCGGCGTGACGTCATAAGCCTGCGCGCGCGCTCCCGCGTCTGTTGTGATTCGGCTCAAGAGAGGTCTGTGTTTTTAAGTATTTAAACTGTTTTAACTGATAGAACCCGTTCAGTCAATTATATAGTTGTTAAGCGACGCAAGATTAATGATCTGCTATTGAATGTAACATTGTAGTGCTTTATCTAACATTAATAAGCGTTATTTAGTGTGAGTAAACGCGTCCGCACACGAGTAACAGAAGCGGTGCGTCTGAATCAGTTCATCATAAACACTATACGCTCACTTATAAGCAGTGACGGAGAAACGGAGCTTTTTCAGACTCGATTCAATCGGTTGCTTCTCTAATGATTCAGTGACTCGATTGAATCGGTTGCTTCTCTAATGATTCAGTGACTCGATTGAATCGGTTGCTTCTCTAATGATTCAGTGTGAGTTATTTAGTGTGAGTAAACGCGTCCGCACACGAGTAACAGAAGCGGTGCGTCTGAATCAGTTCATCATAAACACTATACGCTCACTTATAAGCAGTGACGGAGAAACGGAGCTTTTTCAGACTCGATTCAATCAGTTGCTTCTCTAATGATTCAGTGACTCGATTGAATCGGTTGCTTCTCTAATGATTCGGTGACTCGATTGAATCGGTTGCTTCTCTAATGATTCGGTGACTCGATTGAATCGGTTGCTTCTCAAATGATTCGGTGACTCGATTGAATCGGTTGCTTCTCTAATGATCAGTGACTCGATTGAATCGGTTGCTTCTCTAATGATTTAGTGACTCGATTTAATCGGTTGCTTCTCTAATGATTCAGTGACTCTATTGAATCGGTTGCTTCTCAAATGACTCAGTGACTCGATTGAATCGGTTGCTTCTCAAATTATTCAGTGATTCGAATCTCCGCTCGCTGACGTCAGCTGCTGCTCAAAACTGTGAATGCAGCGAGAACAACAAACACAAACATGTGGACCGTTACGAAAATTAACGGGATTTACTACAAATAAAACCAGGGTTACTGCAGTTAAACCATGGTAACCGTAATTTAACATGGTATTTGTAGTAAAACTGGTTATACAGATGGTAATCAATACGCCAAAAAACCACGGCTACCACACTTTTACTACAATAAAAATATAATATATATAACTTGTGCTCTTTTATGAATTTGCAGCGCTAGTTTTGAGTGTTTTTGTCTCATCAGGTGATTAACTCTCGCTCCCTTACT
>NW_015548568.1:0-901 GCF_001515605.1 Sinocyclocheilus anshuiensis | reverse complement strand
ATATGTTCCATACAAAGGGCATTTAAGTGTGCGAGACGTTAATTTGTATTTGAATACAATTGAGAGGTATATTATGTCCCACTTCAGGCTTCTCTAGTAAGTTTCGTTTGTGTGTGAAGACGGCGCAGCGCAAATCTGTAAATGAATATTCCGAAGTGAAGTAAACTTCAACGGATTTCCCCTGCTCAGGGAGTAGGGAGCAATGGACACTGTGTACGGACCATGTCAATCGGAACACAGTTCATGCACGGCGCTCACTTCTAACGAGATGATGATCTGAATCAGGCGCGTTAACAAAGCGACATACGAAACATGCAGAGCGGGGGTACGTGAGGACTGGAATTGAGAACCGCTGCCTTGGGATATAGTTTTAAACACGGGATGGCTTTACAAAATAGAGGAATAATATTTGGAATATAATACGCTCTGTAGGTACAACTTGTTCATGCTTTGTGTGTTTTTGTGCTGTATATTGGAGTGGCATACTGTCTATATGCACAAACTAAAGCTGACTATCTGTGTCCATGCAGTGAAGCCGGGTCAATGTCCCAAACCAAAGAACATTCCACTGTGTGCTGAAAGGTGTTTCCATGATGGCCAGTGTCCTGCCACACAGAAATGTTGCCCAACCACCAGTGGCCGAGCATGCAGTGAACCCCGTTGTAACGGAAGCGGCCAGGGAAGCGGCCAGGGAAGCGGCCAGGGAAGCGGCCAGGGAAGCGGCCAGGGAAGCGGCCAGGGAAGCGGCCAGGGAAGCAGCATTATAACCCCAATTTGCTATTGTGTGCTGCGCATTTTACTGAGGACAGCTTCCACAACACGAGTGAGTAGTGCCGGATTCCCCAAAAGCTTTTGCTGAAAGACGGAGCAAGGGGCATGGCAGTACTGAAACACCGTCTAA
>NW_015548567.1:671-1026 GCF_001515605.1 Sinocyclocheilus anshuiensis | reverse complement strand
TGTATAGGCAATTTAGAAAGTATAGTTTTGTTAAATCTTGAGTATTAAAGTCATGAGAGAGATAGATATCAGGGCAAAATAAAGAGACTGAAAATAAAAATGGAAGTGAAGGTGCAGTTCATGAGAAAACTTTTAAATTATTTTGCATGTCCCCAACCTAAGGATTTAAACCTTTTTAATGTGAGGTCCATACAAAAAATAGGGTTGTCCATGTTTCAGAATTAGTTGAGGGTGTATGAGTGGGAGATTTCCCGGCCTGAATTTTTTTTCCTAGTCCGTCCCTCGTGGAAATTAATGGCGCAGACATGCGGTTTCATTTACTACACATAGGCCTACTGAAGCTCGCGGTGTTTGC
>NW_015548567.1:0-209 GCF_001515605.1 Sinocyclocheilus anshuiensis | reverse complement strand
TTAAATTTGATTATCTTAATTCAAGTGATGACGGATTTTGAAAGTCTGACAGTGTTGAGCACTACTGTAAACTTAACCCTGCATGGTGTAAATGTTTGAAAATGATTAACAGTTGCAAATAAACATTCATTAGAAATTTAGAAAAGTAATAGAAAAGTAATCAAAAGTAATCAGTTAAATTACTTTAATAAAGTAATTGAAAAAGTTAC
>NW_015548566.1:347-781 GCF_001515605.1 Sinocyclocheilus anshuiensis | reverse complement strand
TAGTTATTGCATTTAAGACTGCTATACCATGTGCAGCTCAAACAAAAAAAGCTAAATTTCGGACTGACCTTTGAGTCTCGTTCAGCAAAATGAACTAATCTTTTTTCGAGTCATTTTGTTCATTTCGTTCATTTTAACAAAATATAATTAAAATGTTACGTGTTACTTCCCTAATATGTCTACTAACGCAAACGTTGATCACACTACAAACAATACAAAACTTCTATAAGAAACAGAAAAGATTAATTAATTGTTTACCTGGGTCTTCAGTCTATGAATAGCTCGCCTCACCTCTTATCTGACAAGTCGTTCGTTCATCACGTGACAGCCCCATACGCTTTAACCAATGCAGTCTGAGCCGGAAAGAGAATTGATTAGTTCATCTCGAGTCTTCGGGTTTTTCGAGTCGTTCGTTCATCACGTGACAGCCCCAT
>NW_015548566.1:0-217 GCF_001515605.1 Sinocyclocheilus anshuiensis | reverse complement strand
CACCAGCTGAAGGGGCGCCAATGAGCGCACGTACTGGCACTTTTAGCAGGGTTGTGATAAAGAGTGGCATGGTCACCCTGAAATATGACTGCCACCCCCACTGGATCAGCCAATATTATTGGGCTAGAGTACTGTCAATCTGACGATGACTGTATGCCACTAGATCAGAGTTCTGTCAATTGCTGCCCGATTGTTGCATGCAAAGTTTGCATTTGGA
>NW_015548565.1:0-2557 GCF_001515605.1 Sinocyclocheilus anshuiensis | reverse complement strand
GTAAATCTCTTATAAAAAATATATTATCAAAAATTGATCTGCCTGAAACACAATAAGACTGATCACTATGTATCACATATGTCATTGCCTTCTTCAACCTATTTGCCAAGGTTTTAGATAAAGCCTTGTAGTCAGCACATAACAAAGCAACAGGTCTCCAGTTTGTTATATCTCTTAAATCCCCTTTTTTTGGTAGCAACGTCAGCACTGCTCTTCTGCAGCTCAACGGGAGCTGCTCTTCAGCAAAACTCCCATTAAAAACTGCTAACAAATCAGACCCCATTATGCTCCAAAAAGTTTTGTAAAACTCCATGGGGATTCCGTCAATTCCCGGAGCTTTACCATTGGCCATACTCATCACAGCGGAGTATACTTCAGGCAATGACAATGGTTGTTCAAGTACAGCATTTATTTCAGCTGACACATGTGGAAGACCTTCAAAAAAATTATGTGTGACATTCATTCCTTCTTTATATTCAGAGGCATATAATGCTGAATAAAATTCAACAGTTCTCTTCTGTATTTCAGAAGGCTCCGTCAAATCATTTCCATCATTATCCCACAATGAATTAATTAATCTGCTTTGTGCGTTTTTTTTCTCAAGATAAAAAAAAAAAACTGGTTGGTGCATCCAATTCATTAAAATTGACACTATTATATCAGATTCAACATCTTCAATTAAATTAACTATATTTTTAGAGGCATTAAGAGTGTACTGTTAACAAAATTGTTGAATATGAACTTTGCCCACATCCCACCACTGTTGAATTGATTCAAAATTCCTTACATTCATTTTCCATTGTCCCCAAAAAAACATAAAACCTTTTTTAAAATAATTATCATTTAACAAAGAAACATTAAAATGCCAGTATGCACTTCTTACTTTAAGGGAATTAATAAAAACCACTCCACATACCAATCCATGATCTGAAAAACTAACTGGAGTGATAGCACATGATTTAAAAATCTGTGAATGATGTTTATAACAATATATTCTATCAATCCTAGCCATAGAAATATAGTTTTCTCTATAATGGGCCCAAGAGTATTGTCTAAAATCTCCATGTTTTTCACGCCATACATCTGCTAACTCAAATGTTTCCACAATACTTGCAAGTTTATTTCTTGAAGCCATATGTGGTTCAACATGATTTCGGTCTAAATTATTGATTGTACAATTAAAATCTCCAGCTAAAAAAAGAAAATCTGAATCACATCCTACCAATGTACTAGCCAATTTTTCTAAAAACAACATTCTTACTTTTGCAAAAACAGGAGCATATTGTAACAGGACAAACAAGACGTGAGACGTATGGATCCATTTGCAAACTTTATTAAGGGCGTGGTCAAAACAGGCAAGGGTCAGGCAATGGCAAACAGGTATATAGAAGACAAAACAAGAGCAGTCCAGTAAACAAGCGAGGGTCAGTCGACGGCGAACGTAATCCAACAGGGGCGAGACTAGAGGGATAATCCAGGTACAAGGCAAAGATCAGAACACGAGAAAACAGACAAGGCAAGACTAAGATAAGGCTAGGAAAACTAAGCAGGCTCCGTAAGGTAGCTATCAGCTATAGCAGTGATACACGCTAAACAATACTCGGCAGTTTGAAAAGGATCTGAGTGGGTGTAATATAGTGAGTGTGAGATTGGTTACAGCTGTGTGCAATCAGTGCAATGGATGATGGGATATGTAGTCCGGGATGACATGCAACAGGTTGTGTAGTGTGAGAGTCAATGTAACGGAAGAGTGACCTCTGGTGGCGATTGAACAGAAGTCCATGGACTGGATTCGTGACACATATACATTGATCAGAATTATTGTTTTTCTCTCATATTTTGCAGTAACTTTAATTAATCTTCCTGCAATAACTTCATCTACCTCATAAGATAAAGGTGCAAAGGACTTTGAAAAAAGAATGGCTACACCAGCACTAGTGGAGCTTTTATGACTCATTATAACAGTCACGTCCCATTCTCTTTGCCAATCAGTTTAATTTTCTATACATGAGTGGGTTTCTTGTACAAAAGATATCTCGATATTTTTTAATTTGACTAATTCATAAAAATAAGTTATTTTCTTTACATCACGTGCTCCATTTAAATTTAGTGAGGAAATCTTGAACTCCATAATAATTAGAAATGTTATGACAAATTTAGTGAGGAAATCTTGAACTCAGCCATAATTAGAAATGTTATGACTACTAAGACAAACCTCACTCCATGACAAATCCATCCATTATTGTGATCCGTCCAATTCATCTTTTTTCATTTGTGTTTTTATCTTTTGTACTAATTTTTTAAGACGATATATTTCAGTCTCAGCAAGACCATCTCCTCCCACAATTTTCATCACCTCTCTTGCAGATTCAATAAAATTAGCTAGATTTGGAAAAAAATCATCAACAACCACATTTCTTTTTCCTTTTGTTACTTGTAAAAAACTGCGAAACTGATCCAAATCGTACTTCTCCTCCTTTCTTACATTTACCATTGCTTAGGTAGAGATTAATTTTTCACTATCAGATTCTGATGAATATTCCATCTCACTACTAGT
>NW_015548564.1:654-1220 GCF_001515605.1 Sinocyclocheilus anshuiensis | reverse complement strand
GAATCTTGGTGAATGGAAAAGTCAAGGCCCGAAGGCCTGGCACAAAACTTAGGATGTCCTAGAGCGTTGGAGCTCACATCTTCTCAAAACCTAACAGAACCACCGACTCTGGGCGGGTCACATGGTATGAGGCCTTTAAGGTCGGAGAAGGTTCCCGCCTCTGAAGATGGGCTTGTCCAATGAGAAAGGCCGGAATCCAAGTGGGAGTTTTGAGATACTGGGGAGTTTTTATGACTCTTTGTGTGGAAGCATGGTAATTTGCATATGGAACTTGAATCGAAATTACTAAAGATTCTCAGGACACTAATATATTGCCTATGTACCAACATATAATATACACTCTTGTTTAGATCATCAGAAGGCGAATTCATAGATACTAAACATGGTAGGTTTTACATACAGGGAAGATGACAGGAACGAATACTTCCATCAAAAGCCTGCATAAAACAGTATAACATATCAAACACAACATACACAATGACCTGAAGGATATGCGTGATCATTCAAATAAAGGTTTTCCTATTAATTAATTAGAGAAGAGTCCATTTTTACTGTGCATTGTGTCT
>NW_015548564.1:0-553 GCF_001515605.1 Sinocyclocheilus anshuiensis | reverse complement strand
CGCTAAAGCCCAAAACACACTGCACGATTTTAGCAATCCTATAAGATCACTGCATGTCACACTGTGCGACATGGAACTTGGCTACGACATGTGTAGACTGTACGATGACGACACCTATTGACTCGTACGATACGACACACGTTACTATAAAATAATAAAACGTCATCAGCATGCGCTAGTGCTAAACAAAAAGAGCATGATGAATCACGCTTTAGCAGTTGTATTTTTATGTGTTCTGAAAAAAAGTGGAAGCAGCGAAAGAGGAAGGGATAAGAGCTTGAGGTAAGCAGTTTTATGTTTTAGCGCCATGTCACGTTGATTTCATGTTTTTATTGGTTGGTCAGTAAACGTGGATCGTAGCAGCAAACACACTGTGCAATGATCACGCTGTATCGTAGGCTATCTTTTGTCGCAAGATTGTGACAACGGCCGTCTTTGAGCCTCTAAACCACCGATTAGGAGCCACAATCACAGAAATCGCCATGATTGTTTCACAATGTCAATCTCATCTGGGACAGCAGAAAATCATGCAGTGTGCTTAAGGCTTTAGACT
>NW_015548563.1:463-618 GCF_001515605.1 Sinocyclocheilus anshuiensis | reverse complement strand
GAGCAATGATATACAAGTGCTATAACAAGTCTCAGTTAGCATAACTGAGCTAACTGAGCAACGTAGCAAGGGTTTTTTAAATAATAAAAAGAAAACAGATAGAATAGAAAAAGAATAGAGCAAGCTAGTGTTAGAGGTCTTTTTTTGCTTTTGTT
>NW_015548563.1:0-305 GCF_001515605.1 Sinocyclocheilus anshuiensis | reverse complement strand
TAGAGTTAGAGGGTCAAATAAAGATGGAAGATATGTGTTTTTAGCCGATTCTTGAAGATGGCTAAGGACTCAGCACTCAATGTTCACATTAGAGTGTGCATACTATCAACAAACTCCATCTTTTCACTGCAGAGGAAACAGAAGCTGCGTCTAAAGTGGCATTAGATGTATTTACACCTACACAGACTGTTTGATGAAGCTGAGGTGCCATAAATGGTGGTCAAGTTAACAACTTGAATGAATTGAGGTGAAGTCCATACGGGGAACAAATTCCTCTCGCTAAATTCCTGATTGCACAATTCCTA
>NW_015548562.1:0-490 GCF_001515605.1 Sinocyclocheilus anshuiensis | reverse complement strand
GATATTCTTTATAAAAGTTAAGAGTCAACCACGCCCTCCTAAAAAACCTAATTACCCCCACATCCCACATGTCTACATCACTGTGTGGGAAGATTTGCATAACACCACCCAAATGTTCATGCAGAGAAAGAAGGCGTAACTTTGATTCTTGCTGTAGTATTGTTGTTGCCACCGCTGCCATGTCATGGAGACGCTGTGTGTTTTGGTTGTGAAAGTGAAACTACTTTGTTTGGCCTTCCAAAATAGGACGATATCCGCTTCATCATGCCTGATGCTGATCTGTGCTGGTTGCTGAGGAAAGCACAACTAGAAATCAGTGGTTAAGTTGTATTTACAATACTGTTCCAGAACAGTTCAAACCAAATATTCAGTTGTGTGCAACGCATTTTACGGAGGACGAGAACTGTTTCCTGGGAGAGTAGCCTACAATGCTGGTGTTCCGGTGACTCAGTGCACAATTTGCCACACCACAAACTGTCAAACACATCTT
>NW_015548561.1:0-517 GCF_001515605.1 Sinocyclocheilus anshuiensis | reverse complement strand
AACGCCCCAGCAACAGCATAGCAACGCACTAAAACCACTCAAAACTACTCAGAAACTGTATAGCAACATATTAAACCACTCAATCAAAACGCCCCAGCAACAGCATAGCAACGCACTAAAACCACTCAAAACTACTCAGAAACAGCATAGCAACGCACTAACACCACTCAAAACGCCCCAGAAACAGCATACCAACACACTAACACCACTCAAAATGTTCCAGCAACAGCTTAGCAACAGACTAAAGCCACTTAAAATGCCGCAGCAACAGCATAGCAACGCACTAACACCACTCAAAACGCCCCAGAAACAGCATAGCAATGCACTAAAACCATTCAAAACACCCCAGAAACAGCATAGCAACGAACTAAAACCACTCAAAACACCCCAGGAACAGCATAGCAACGCACTAACACCACTCAAATCGCCCCAGCAACAGCATAGCAACGCACTAACACCACTCAAATTTCCCCAGCAACAGCATACCAACGCACTAAAACAACTCAAAACGCCCCAG
>NW_015548560.1:0-1251 GCF_001515605.1 Sinocyclocheilus anshuiensis | reverse complement strand
ATCAGATTTCTGTGTCCTTGTCTTAATTGGCTTGGAGTTCAGTAAAAAGGTACAGAAAATAACAAGAGTTCATTAAAAGTCTACTTGCAATATGCTGTGGATTTATGTACAATGTGGCCCTTTGGCTTGCAATGATACAAGCATGGAAACGGCACAGGTTTTCTCTTTTTGAGTCCATAAAAAAACAAAAACAATAAGAGGAGGCAGTTCACTTGACAGACATATTGCTCAGTGTCAGGGGATATTTGGGTCAAGCCTTGTGGTGTCTGATTAAAAGAAAGAGGCCAAGAGGTGGTCAATCCTGTTCAGATATGCCCATCAGTTCAGAACAATAACGACCGCTCGGCCTGCTGGTGCAAGATAGGTTTGAAGCCTGAAGCTATTGCCCAATCTACATGCACTGTCCCTCAACACTGCCAGGTAGCTGGAGATGAGTCTGTCTCTTACTAAATGTTCAAGGGTGAACAGTTCCTCTATATGCTGAAATATTTTTAAATGTTTTTTTAAAGACAATAATTAAATAAATATGTAAATACTATCATTATATTATCATAATACTATCATTACTATGTAAGTATCTATCATTTATAAAACCCTTCAAATAATAATAATTAGTATTATTATATTAAGACAAACTATAAAATCTATTAAAAAAGCTTTTTATATATTTTTCATTTTAATGTATATATTGTATATGCAGTTTGGTGCAGTTGCTGATATTGATGTGGCCAAAAAGATAAAATTATGACAGTAATGCTATAACAGTATAGCGAACTACTTAAATAAAATCTAAACAATATCAGTTGTCACTCTATATCTCCCAATAACATGTCTTAGTAAGATGATGTTTAAATCCTTCATTTTATCATCAAAGCTTGGTAGATTTTATTGTGGAGGGCAAAACATATAATTCAATACAATACAGCGAGAAATGAAAAACAAACATTACTCAAAAGCCTGATGTATCATATTGTCAGACTCTGTTCAGTGTTTTGTGTATGTTTTGCTCCCCATGTGCCCTACTTGCCCATATGTGGTTAGTTTCCTGTTCCTGTCCTGATTATGCTGATTTAATTCCAGGTGTTCCCCGTTTATTTCCATTGATCCCAGGTGTGTCTTGTCATGCCCTCTTCTTGTCATGTGTTTAAATAGTGTTCCCAGTTTTTGGTTCAGCGTCCGGTATTGTTCATGCCCCAGGTGAAAAATACGTAGTATTACATGTATTAAAAATATACTTGAAATTCAAGTAGT
>NW_015548559.1:0-4635 GCF_001515605.1 Sinocyclocheilus anshuiensis | reverse complement strand
AATATTAGGGAATGATGTTCTAACAATGTTATGACTAAACATTTTGAGAATGTTTTTAGAGACTGTTATCCTACCTTTTGAGAGAACGTTCTGGGAACAAAAATAAAACTACCCGCCAAAAACATTATAAGAATATTAGGGAATGATGTTCTAACAATGTTATCACTAAACATTTTTAGAATGTTTGAAGAGAATGTTATCCTACCTTTTGAGAGAACGTTCTGGGAACAAAAATAAAACTACCCGCCAAAAACATAAGAATATTAGGGAATGATGTTCTCACAATGTTATCACTAAACATTTTTAGAATGTTTTTAGAGAATGTTATCCTATCTTCTGAGAGAACGTTCTGGAAACAAAAATAAAACTACCCGCTAAAAACATGGTAAGAATGTTAGGGAATGATGTTCTAACAATGTTATCACTAAACATTTTTAGAATGTTTTTAGGAGAATGTTATCCTATCTTTTGAGAGAACGTTCTGCGAACAAAAATAAAACTAACCGCCAAAAACATTATAAGAATATTAGTTGCCACTGATGATTCAAACGCGAGTTTTGAGCAGTGTAGAGTAGTGCTTGTTGTTTGTCGTTTCTCAGATCACAAATGCAGACATGGTTTTATGTTTACGCGGTGCGGCGTGATGCAATGCAACGCGTAAAAAAACTGTACAAGTCATTATAATCCATAATTATGTCCCCACTGGATGCATCCTGGTAGAGTAGACTACAATGCAGACTGTTCTGACTCACAGAATGAAAGTATGTTTTTTATATTTAAAGAATTTACCACTGACGATTCAAACGCGAGTTTTGAGCAGTGTAGAGTAGCACTTGTTGTTTCTCATTTCTCCGATCACAAATGCAGAAATGGTTTTATGTTTCTGTGGCGCAATGCAACGCAACTCGTAAAAAGACAGTTTAAGTCATTATAATCCGTAATTATGTCCCCACTGGATGTAACAAATGCCTAGTTTATAATGGGTTTTAATTTTTTTTTGTCTCGTTGCTCCGGCCGGACAGGGCATCACAGTATGGTGAGGGGCGTAACATTTCCATCACACACTTGAGGTATTCGGCCAATCACAACGGACTGGATAGCTGGCCAATCAGAGCACACCTCGCTTTTCAGACCGATAAGATCTGTAAAAATCGACGCGTTTCAGAAAGGCGGGGCATAGAGGAGAAACAATAATGTACAGTATGTGGAAAATAATGTGTTTTTTAAACCTTAAACCGCATGAACACATTTCATTAAACGAAATACACCAAATGTTCTTTTTTAGCAACGTCATATGACCCCTTTAAATGAAATTCATGCCATAATGCAGGTTTCTTCAAGCCAGTGAGCAAGCTAAAGGCGACTGTGACAAGCTGCTGACAGTCCAGTGAGCATCGGTGTGTGAAGAATCAGAAATGAATTGACACTTACCTGAACATGAAACAACAGCAACTGTGTAATCTAGAAACTAGGTTTTATACTGGTTTGATTTGGCCACTATGTAGGTAGCCGAGCACATGCTAAAAGAAAATGACACATTTGCTTTGAAGCTGCACAGCAAAATATCTATAATATATACGTACAATCTTTTTAAATTTGAAATTTTCAAAATAGTGTAAACAGAAATACATGCCAAATAAAAGAGATGACACCTCATCCAAATAACACTAAATTCTGTTTGATCCCCGATAGAGCTGGATCTCAGTGAAGGAGCAAAAAGTCTGGATAACCATTTAGTATGTGGGATAAATCTGGAATAATCCTTTTCTCTCATTGTTGATTATGTTTGCGAAACCACTGGCTGAGTTTCCTCCTGATCTTCAGTCTTTGGTAGATTGTTAATTTCATATCATTCTGCTGTGTATAAGTCAGACTCGTGTGATCCGAGTTTCATCAGATGCTTCTGCATTCTGTGTTCAGAAAAAGACATGAACAGTCAACAGCTTGGAAGCATCTACGCATTCTTTATAACCGTTTTCCACATGAATAATAGCAAAGTGTGACGTCTTAGTGAGTTACTCTGTGTTTATCCCCAAGTCACAGGTGATTGGCTGATGTGGTGCTGCACCTGGACTAAATCAACTGCTCTTAAAAAGGACTTGCAGGAACAATGAGAGGTGAGAGGAATAGTTGTTTGTTGTTGGCGTTGGTGCATGAGTCTGCCAGAGAACTCATGGGACGTAGAGGTTATGGGAGTTCGCCGTGATTAATCTCTCCCTAAATCGTACGTTTCGTTTTGAGTTTTGTTATTGATGTCTGCTTGGACTGATGTCATTGGTATTCCTTACAGATACTTCCTGACATACTGACTTTCATTTACACTGACTACATTACGTTTATTTTCCTTTTTAAATAAATTTATTATGTTAAGCAGTGGTTGTGTGCAGCGTCTCCCTAGCTTTTTGTTGCGGTCTGAGAAAAAGAATCATAAAAAATGGGGGCTCGTCCGAAGCTTATTTAATTTGTTGATTATTATTGTAGCTTTTGTTTATATTAGGCCTGTGTTGGAACGTGCTCGGGAATATTTGTGTAGAATGTCCCGTGGGTTCGACGGTAGTCGTCATGAAAGGTAAGTGCATTTATGTTAAAGTACAGGTTGTACATTGTTCTTTTTTCCCCGTTAGGGATCAGCAATGCTTTGCGTTGGTTTGTTATTTTGCCTTTTTTCTTTTTGTGCAGGCTTTTGGGTGAAGCACACCGCCATGGTTACGGGCTGGACAATTTCGTTCAGTGTTGAAACCATCGGTAGCTTGGTGTTTAATGTTACTTCACTCTGGGAAGCTGCATGAAGACTAGGCAACGGCAGTAAAGTTAGTTTGACGTTTGACATTCATTAGACATTTGGGTTTTTTGCCAATTAAACTCTTTGCGGCTTTTATGTTTTGAGCCCAAACTAACTCAGATAGACATAAATATATGCCCTTTATGTTGCACAAGGCTTAATTTCTAGGAATTAAAAAAATAATAATTAACCATTTAAATTAATTAAACAATTTAACTACGTGACATTATAATATAAAACCAATACTAAAATGTTCGGGAAAACATACCTGTTATCGCACAAAGCTCCGTTTTTGGAATTACAATTTTATGTTTTTATAATAATTTTACAACTTTTAATGTATGCAATAATATAAATCCATTAAACGACAACACCATTTGATCTAAAGGTATCAAACAAACTGTAAAATACTCAGAATATTATTCCCTATAATGCACAAGTCTTGGTTTTCCAGATTATGCCTTTACTGTTTTTATATACAGTACTGAATCCATATTTGTCATGTTTTATATTCTGTACCCACTTAAATTAATTAAACTCCAACACAGTTTGAGATAAATGTATCAAACCAACTGTAAAATATTCAGAATATTATTCTCTATAATGCACAAGGCTTGGTTTTTCCGATTATGCCTTTATTGTTTTGATATACAGTACTAAAAACATATTTGTCATGTTTATTATTCTGTATCCACTTAAATTAATTAAACTCTGACACCGTTTGAGATAAAGGTATCAAACCAACTGAAAAAATCTCTAAATATGATTCACTATAATGCACAAGATTCGTTTTTCAGATTATTATTATTTTTTTTGACAGTACTGAACCCGTTTTTATATCCATGAAACTTGAACACCATTTAAGATAAAGATATTGTTTTTATATACAGTACTGAATCCATATTTTTCATGTTTTATATACTGTACCCACTTAAATTAATTAAACTCTGGCACCGTTTGAGATAAAGGTATCAAAACAACTATAAAAATATCGAAATATTATTCAATTTAATGCACAATGCTTGTTTTTTCAGATTATACTTTTTCTGTTTTTATATATAGCACTGAAACCATATTTTTCATGTTTATTATACTGTACCCACTTAAATTAATTAAACTCTGACACAGTTTGAGATAAATGTATCAAACCAACTGTAAAATATTCAGAATATTATGCCCTATAATGCACAAGGCTTGGTTTTTCAGATTATGCCTTTACTGTTTTTATATATAGCACTGAAACCATATTTTTTTCATATGTTTTATATACTGTACCCACTTAAATTAATTAAACTCTGACACCGTTTGAGATAAAGGTATCAAATGAACTGTAGAAATCTCTAAATATTATTCCCTATAATGCACAAGGCTTGGTTTTTCAGATTATGCCTTTACTGTTTTTATATACAGTACTGAAACCATATTTGTCATATGTTTTATATACTGTACCCACTTAAATTAATTAAACTCTGACACCGTTTCAGATAAATCTATCAAATCAACTGTAAAATATTCAGAATATTATTCCCTATAATGCACAGGGCTAATTTATCAAATTATGCCATTAGTATTTGTGTATATTGAAAGCATATGAAAAGTAGAGATGCAAAAGCCCTTAAGTTCCATCTGAAATTTTCTTCTAAAATGAGCATTTGTATCACGCTCCCATGTTTAGGTAAAGCACTTTCACTTTAATGGCAATCAATGTTATTTTCTTTGTGAAATGGCTGAATATAAATGTATAATCTCAGGGGAAAAAAGGTACAAGGCTGTCACTTTGGATGTACGGTACAAAAGTACAAATTTTATTTTTTTTTTTTTCACATTAACTTGTGCATATTAGTACCTTAAAG
>NW_015548558.1:6788-11330 GCF_001515605.1 Sinocyclocheilus anshuiensis | reverse complement strand
TGGATATTTTAATAAAAAAATCTTACATATTGTGCCTTTAAAGTGAGTGACAATGTATTGACATCTTTTGTGTTTCTGCAGAAGTGGGTTTGCAACTTCATGAGGGTGAGTAAATAAATCTGATTCTTTATTTTCATCTTCATTTACCCAACAAAGAAATGCAGAATAACTTGGTTACTCTTTATTTTAAGGTGTCCTTGTTACAGTGTAATTATACATTTAAGTACTGAGTAATAATAAACTACATGCACTTACTACATGTTAGGGTTTGGCTTAGGGTTACTTGCATGTAATTATGCAAAGTTTATTGTTATTATAATAGTAAGTACATGTAACATGTAACAAGGACACCTTAAAATTAAGTGTTACCAATAACTTCTTGATATCCAGTAATGGCATTAAAATACTCACTTTTTCCACTTGGCCTTGAAGACTTAAATAGTGTCCCCGGGAAAAGATGTCGGCTTCCTCCCCTGTGACCGGGTGCAATCTTTGGCAGCTTTTTCATCATCATCTGGAAAAGCAAGTGCTGCTGCCCTGAATTTGGTGGATATGCGGCCATATCTCTTGCTAATTGTAATATTTTTCAAAAAATATTTGACCTCCTCCTTAAACTCAGGTGTGTCATTGTTATCTAGAGAGATATGAGCGGATATGCCCCCAGCGTTTGAGAGCAGAGAATACTGCTTGTTTTTAACATTTTATTTAATGGCGTTTTTTTAATCATTCAAATTTGGCTGGGTGGTTAATAACATTTTTGTGATGTGTCAAACTCGGAACACACATTTAATATTGCTTTACATGGACTTTAATATATAGAAAATGAGATGAGTGTAGTTTGAATGTGTGAATGAAATAAGATGAGTGTAGTGCTTATATTAAATGAACTGTGTGCAGAGTCATGTACTGAGAACTTAATAAAAATGTGTAAAGCAGACATAAGATCATTTTAAGCACACTTACATTATCCGTTAACCACGGCATCTTCTTATTTGGGTCTTCGTCTCACAGAGAAGATGGGCAAACACTTCTCAAGTCCACAATGTATAGTGTTGTATATGCTGAAAATCTGTGAATTATTCGCCTCTCTCTCCTTCAGGCAATGTAAAGTTGTTTCAGCTTGTCCTGTTCATTACATGTAAATGAAGCAGAAAATATTACAGGTGTAGTTTTTTGGGTTACATTAAACTACTGTAAACTGAACACATACAGAAGCCAGTCTGTCCCTTAACAATGACACAGAAACTCCCCAAGTCTTCCTCAGCTACATCTGGTTCAGCTTGTGGCTCAGTTAATGATTTTGCAGATGTTCTTTGGTACATCTCTGCAATTATATGACACATTATTGAGATATTTAGTATATTAGATTATTTATATTTAGATTATTTAGTATTATATATTCCAAATGCTTGTTTTATGTCAACACCAACACATTTATTTACAACCTAACAACAAATGATAAGACTCTGCGGTATTAAGTCACCACACTCCAATTTCCAATGATCTAGTATGGTTTTTAATTTCAGTTTTAAGTGCAATGACATCTTCCAGATTATATTTTGTCAATACATACACACTGTTTTTGAAACTGACTGGATAATATGACATAGGATCGAGGAGCTTTTCAGCATCTATAAACTCTGTTGCTTGGGCAAGATTGGGTACAGCAACTTCATATGCTAACAGATCTCTCTTAAAGGGATCATCAGATGCCCATTTTCCACGAGTTGATATGATTCTTTAGGGTCTTAATGAAAAGTCTATAACATACTTTGGTTAAAATTTCTCAACGGTAGTGTAAAAAACACCCTTTTTACCCTGTCAAAATCAGCTCTGTTTTCAGCACACTGTTCCAGTCCATGTTGCTTTAAATGCTAATGAGCTCTGCTGACCCCGCCCCTCTTTCGTGGGGTGACGAGCAGACTGTAAACTTCAGCCGCGATCTGTAGATGAAGCTGGATCACGAATGATCGCGCGAACTTAAACGCATTTAGGCAGATCGGGGATCGGCGCATTTCTTTCAAAAATGAAAGTAACATTAATCCTCTGTGTCTTCACAGACAGTCTCAGTCTCAAGTCTCAGATGTCGGGAGTAAATAACGACTGCTTTATTCATTATTACATCCAACAACAAAACACCTCAATCGCTTAATCTGAGACATTCTTGTCTTCCCCTGCACTGGAGTCGACACAATGGCGGACAGCTCTCAGCTCACTCAGGTAAGACGGCCTTGTCAATCAACTATCGTGGGAGGGGCCTGTGCAGAACTACGTCATTCTGACAGGAATCTCAGAACAGCCTGATTTGAGAAAGGGGATTTTTAAATAGGGATCTTTAAAAAACCACTGGGTGGATTTTTATCATTATAGGGTGGATGTGTACACACACTTCCAACACACATTTATGTTCAAACACCAACAAAAGTGAATTTTGCATCCGATGACCCCTTTAAAATCTAGAGTCTCATACAGCTGGTATTCAAAACAAAATAATGAACTGTCTACAACGTAAATGTTTTTTATAAGTCCAAAGACAGGCACTTTCTCATTTGCACTTGTGACTATCAGGGACTTTTCACTGACATACTTGTTACTATTGAGACTAAACCACTTTACTGCCACTGCATGTCGTATACAATCAATCCCTAAAAAAATCTTTCATCTTTGCTGTAATGTATTCCATATTTGTGACTTCTGACACAGGACCCAATTCCTTCTCGGGTGCAAACATAGGATGCTCAGAACCAAGTTCATTTTGACAACATTCAAAAAACTGATTACGGTTTGCAAGTGACTTGCAGACATTTTTGAAGTTCAATTTTGATGACCACTGCTTGAAAATACAGTGTTTTGACTCAAACCTCATGCACATATGCCTTATCAAAGGGCCCAGTGAAAGAATCTGAGCAGGGAGATGAAGCATGTAATGTTGTTTAGGAATTACATTATTGTCAGGAAAAAGTTGCTTAAATCTTTTCAGATGCAACTGCAACTCAACTCATTGTTTTCAACCTTAAAACACTTTGCACAGATAAAACTGGCAAAAAGTAGCTGAACTATCTCAATTAAGTCCAAAACAAACTGAACATAATCATTTTTTTCTATGCCGCTTAACAGAAAAGGCATAATCTTCAACAGTATTAACATTTGACCAGAGGACTGTTTAAGTTTGTTATCATTAGATGCCAAAGTACTGACACTGATCGCACAAGGTTTGTCCCGTATGTCTACTGGTGAAAAGGGAAAACTCTGCATGGCTGAACTGAACACATCCAGCTCCATCTGTCCCGAAAGAACAAGGTATTTTAACACATATTTAATTTCCATGGGTGCAACACCCTCAAGAATGATGTGCATTATGTCCAGTGGAGTTTGCTCAATAAGGTCAAAGGCTGGAAAATCAACCAACTTGCTTCTTCTGTTAATTTCATAGGTGGCTTTGAGAGTTGATTTCAGGAATTCAGTGCTAGCCCTTTCTATTTCAAGGCACTGTCTAAGGTGTTTTTCCAGGGTCCTTTTAGTGAAACCGTTTTTCGTCAAAATTCCTTTGCATTTCTTCAAAGGTACATTCGCAATGCCTGCACTTACTGTAGGCAAAACCAACTCCTTCCTTGAAACCAACAAGCTCGAGTTCTGCAAGTGTGTCACCACACACTGAAACTACAGCACCAAATAAATCCATTCCAGCTTTCTGTGTTTGGATTTTGACGCCATTATATAGCAGTTGCAAGTCTTCATTAATTCTTTGTAACACAACACAACATCAATACCATACTCATCAATATCATTAGCTTTTGCTATAGCAAGGAGTCTGATTGCAGCAAGCTTTGACCTGAACTTGGGGTCTATATTTCCTAAAGTATAATAAACCATCAGTAGTTTATTTACAGACGCGTGTGACCCCAGGGGATTGCATATCTCTATTTCATCAGTCTACAAAATCAACTGCAAAGCAGAGGGTTTTACTGAAAACAATGGGTGGGATTTGAATAGACTCCCATCAGCAATGTCATACAAAAAAAAAATCATCTTTGTGCGAGCTCTGTGGCGTGGTGCTGATCATATCCAAAATTCTGGAAATGGACAACAACTGTTCAAGACTCTTAATTAAGCGTACGTAGTAAAAACTTTTGTTTTTGATTGCAAGAACCCTTGATTGTCCTTTCTTAACTCTACAGACCCTTTGAGACATCACAATCTCCTCTGGTTTAACTGGGTTAAAAGGGTCCTGAATGGTTTTGTCCTGCATGTATGTGGTGGCCATAATGGAGAAGGGATCCTGAAAATTGTCAAATGCTGCCAGTGCCTCCTCTTGGAGCTGCTCCGCACTGTCTGAATATCTCTCGAAGATCCCCTTTATTTGGTTCCTTAATGTATCAAGAAGAGAAGTTTGGTACTGCTGAACTCCAGAGACAATATTGTTGACACTCCTCTGAAACACATAAAAAAAGAAAAAAGAAAAAAAAGAGTCACAAACGTGTTTGTTCAAGGGTAAAATTCTGTTATATAAAAAGGAAAACTCAAGTAACCACACCCCACCAC
>NW_015548558.1:1950-6745 GCF_001515605.1 Sinocyclocheilus anshuiensis | reverse complement strand
CCCCCCCCCCCCCCCCCCCATAAATACTGAAAGACAATAGTAGCCTTAATAGTGTGCATTTTACACACACACACACACATACATGAGTTTGTGCACTTGTGATAGAACTGATGTATTTTGCTGTGATTGCACCTTTTAAAAAATGTATTCATGACATGTACATTTACCATTAAACATTAATATTAAAATTATATTAATTTTGATGCATTGAAAGGGGTGTTAAAGTGATAGCCAACCTCAAAAAAAGAAAAATCTGTCATCATTCACCCTCACGTCGTGAATTCAAAATATGTATGACTTGTAGGACACAAACGGTAAGAATGTGGGTAACCAAAGAGATCCGATTTCCCAATGACTTTAATTGTATTTCCACCTCAGAATAGGGAATTAAATGAAAATATTATTTGGTATTCTTCAGATAAAAAGTCAGTCAGACAGACTGTAGAATAACATGAGGGCGAATAATGATCACATGTTTTTCATCTTAGTGAACTCTCTTTTAAATAAAATTATAAAAATGTTAACATAATATTTATCACATGCAGTGGAATACCTGGGACAGGTGGAATTTTCCCTGGACATTAACAATAAATGCATCTGCACGTCTGGTAAGATTTTCACTTGATGAAGCTTCTTCCTAGACACACAAATACATAATTAGAGTCCAGACTACTTCAAATAAAGTGTTCTATAGCAGTCTAACATTATCATGAAAAAAACACCAACATTACCTTATGATCAGGACTTTGAATCGGAAAATCCTCAATCTCCTGCTGTGACATTTCATTTGGGGTGTCCGGTGTGTCTTCACTGCTGGTCCTCTGCATCCCTCTTGTTTGAGTGGTACAGTCTAAAAACACTGGCATGTCAAAATGTTCACCTCCAATTCTAGATGGCTCAGATGCAGCTGTCGTCATCCATCCAGTGTTTGGCTGCCCAGTCGTAAGATACAGAGCATGTGAGCGTCTGACGTGGTAGTAGAAGGAATTGAATACTCAGAATTCTTCTGGACACCCATCAATTCCACATATAAGACAGAAATCTGGGTTGCGACTATGTGCTGTGTTGATATGGCTCAACAGAGACTTCAAAGTTAAGGCAACGACAACGAAGCAAATCACGCACCTCCAACAAGCCATGGTGCTGAAAAAAAATCAGTGCATACAAATGTGTTCCGACAGTAAATCTGTTCTTAATGGAAAATTAAAAATTGGATTTATCTACAGTGTCTTTATCAAGGTACAAACAGGAAATATGCACACACATGCATACACAAAAGAACAGAATTTTCAGAACAAAACAGCTTCTTGAGTCAAAAGTCAGTATTTAGTGTGACCTCCCTTGGCACAACTTCAACTCTTTTGAGGAGACTCATGAAGTTTTCTGAAATAATGTGTCATGTAATACCAGGCTTTTCAGCAGTTCCCAGAGTTCTTCTTTATATTTAGGCTGTTTTTTATTTCTTTCTTTGTCCATGTGATCCCATACTGATCCCATATTTAGGTCTGGACTCTGTGGAGGCCCATCATTTCAGACAATATGGCCAACACCACTGGCAGAAATGCAGCCCTAAACCAGGACAGAACCTACAACATGTTTGACTGAAGGCCACAAGCATTCATTCTTCCATCTGTCTTCAACTCTTTATTTAACATGTTGTAAAACATTTTGACTAAGAAAATTCCTGCATTTTATTATTCAGTATTTTATTATTCCTGAGGGGTGGGGGCCGTCCTCTAGCTGTGAGCCGGTATCACTCGAGTACCAGAGTGATATTGCGTTTATACAACAGTTCGACGGCACAAGTGTAAATATATATGAAAAACAACAACGGAGTGTCTTTAAAAACCCTTTTGTGGGGAAATACTTCCTTCCGCCACATATTCAAATCTCAGTTTGACAGTTTAACAGCTGAGCTGAAGCCTCCGTTACTAATTCGAAAACGTCACTCATATATATATATATATATTATAGAGAGAGAGAGAGAGAGAGAGCTGGCACAGAGCAGCCTTAACTTGGCTGAATAAAGACACCTTTATACATTCAAATTGGTATCATTATGACTGGTCAGTAATACTCCTGGATTCTGCCAAAATTCATTGGTGTATACAGGATTGCACTAGTCTAGATATACATCTTTTCATGCATTGAATCTTCTTCAATACTAGTTCTTATACTAGCTAATATTATCAGCCAACGCAATAATCAATATCACAATTTACACTTACTTGTGTGGACACTGAGGTCCTTAGGGCCATAAAAGGGTGGGCTGTACAAAGGCCTCCTCAAGGCTTTTTCAAAAGTGTGGGTACATATGGGCCTGCCAAAGTCAGCACCCACTTTTCACCAGACGCACATGCTCATGTATTAGTACTCCTGTTTTGTCACTGCTAATATGGCATGGCCAAAGGCCCTGCTCGTTTTGTGGATTTTCACCTGCACAGTAAAATAATTATGAATAAGTATACGACTATATATTTAAAGAAACAAATGTGAAAAAAGTTAATAACACTTACAAAAATGGCGTGGCCATCCTGTCCCTCTTTAGAGTCGATGACTTCTTCTGTGGTGAGGCTGAGGATGACACCTGGCCTGTGGCCAGAGGAGCCAACCAATAACCCCCCAAGAAGACCAAGGAAGTGGTCCAGACCATTGCTGTCGCTATTTTCCTTGAGGTTTTCTAAAACATAATAAAAAGAAATCAGCCCACACAATGAAAACCATTAACTATGAAATCAAACTCTTGCTCCACTTATGCATTGTGTTGTCTGGAATCTTCAGAAAGCTTTGTAACTTACGCAGGGCTTTGGGCAGTTCATTACTGGCACATGAAACAAATCGTGCATGCAGGCTGGGATCCAAAAGGTTCTCTGATCATAAAAAAAATGGCTGTTGTATTAGTGGGTTAGATTAAGCACACCAAATCACATGTCAGGTCCTCAGTGTTAAATGAACACAAACACATCAAGAAAGACGAGAACGAGCAGCAGTAAAAGTGTGCATATGTTCATACTTCTTTATACATATTTGTCTATTATCCCTAAAGTCCTCGATAAAGGTAATAAATGCCTCATACAAGTTATCTTTAATCCCACTAACTTCTGACCCTGTTTACAGTGCAGTACAAAAAGTGTTTTCTGTTTTCTTCAGAAAGTAAATATCTGTAATTGTACTTATCTTTAAAAAAAGTAGTAATGGTGCATCCCTAGTAGTGACTGTGTCACTCACTGTCACACACACGCACGCACACACATTCCTGTATGACAGTCAATGTGAGGGCCGAGTAATTTAACCTGCAAAATGAGGACCATTTCTGCCACAACTACAGGTAAATGTATACTATATTTCAACACTAGGTGTCTCCATGATTCACATTTTCACCTTGGCTTATTTAAAAAACAAAGGAAAAGTAACCAGTGTTTTACCAGCTGAGTGAGGACATTTTCATGGGGGCGCTATTGAGTTCGTTTCTGACTGAATTATTTTAAGTACATTATTTTTATTTATTTATTTGTTTTATTGTGGACAGCTTTGAGTCATTATTGAACTGAACTAACATCAGCTGAGTAATGACTCTGAGCATCTTTACAACTACATTCATTTCTGTTTGCATCATTAAGCATTTTCCTGTTGATCACTATAAAGCTGCCTGAGAAATACAAAAAAAATGCTATTTTCAGATTGATGTTCAAAAACAGTCTACTTCTTTAATTGGTGTAATTTGATGAACCAGTGACCAGCTCGGTTAACACTAACAAGCGTTAGAAATGAACACTAACAAGCCTCTCAACATGAAGGCCAACAGAACAACAGGACATGATTTGTAGCTTTTAAAACAGAAGCATTCGTGAAGCAGACCTCCTTTTCATAGCAACAACTGTATTGTAGACAAAGTTCTTAACATCCTTCCAAGAGCGTTCCTTCAGGACCTTTTCTTCTTCTAGGCACTTCATGCAGTCTGCTTTTCCAGGAACTCTGCGCTCTGCCACAAACCTTGCTAGACGTTTGTTTACTGCCCTTCTCTCTTCTTCACACCATGGTCTCTTCACTGTTATCCTGGTTGTCTCTACAAACGACAAGACAGACAATATAGATTGTATAACCATAAAAAACAGACCAAAATGTAGCTTTCTTAAACTGCTTTTGCTTGCCCATAGTCACAAAGTAAGTGAATGCATGATTTGGTCAAAAAGTAATTTTATCCTCAGAAAAACATTTGTCCCAAAGATGTTAAGTATGCATCAGAGCTAATGAATTAATAATTAAAAGGGTCATGACATTGGAAATCAAATTTGCCTCGAACTTTTAGCATATAAGAGGTCTTTGTACCATTAAAACATCTTGCAAGTTTCATAGCTTAAGATGTCCTCCTCATTACAAAGAAAGCATTTATTTAATCAAGCTCCAAAAACAGCTTGTTTTGATATTGTGGGATCGGTGATGTCACATGGGCAAATATATTTGCATATGACCACCTCTAGAGCAAGACATCGACCAATAGCTATAAATCATCACACCATAGGCCCCGCCCACTGGCGTTCAGTCTCTTAACGGATGGCATTTGCCTACACTGGATGTCGGGGTCGACTCTGTTGGTGACCACACCCCCGCAAGCCAGCAATCCCCATAATAACAATAATAAATAATGCATGCTTTCATATGAACTGCAATTTACCATGATTGGTGATAAACACTAACAAATATGAAGTGAATAAATGGTGATAAACAAGTAAAGGTGTTTTTGTGCTCTGGACTTTTTTTTTTATAAAAAAAAAAAAAAAAACAAGAAACAAAT
>NW_015548558.1:0-1940 GCF_001515605.1 Sinocyclocheilus anshuiensis | reverse complement strand
AAAAAAAAAAAACTAGTAACAAATATGGAAGAAAAAGTCACTCAAGAAAATATACTTAAAATTGACCCTCCAAAAATAAAAAAAAAACAAGAAAAATCAACATAAAACTAGCCTATTACCGGTCATCTCCACTTTTGAGGAAACACTGGAAAATGACTTAAAACTTAAATGACTGCAATTCAGGAATGCTGCAGACTACAGTACTAGTCATTGTTTTGTTTTGTTTTTAAAACCCAAGACATTTTAGGAGTGTCTTGTTTTTGGTTGAGTAAATGCTATTAGCAATATAAATACAATTAAAATAAGTTTAAACTAAAGATTATTTTGAAGAAAATACACTTACACCGTGGGCCAATTTGACTTGTTTTAAACTCCAAGTAAAGTGCAGAGTTGCCAGAAAAGAGGTTCTAAAAAGCTATTTCAGAATAGTACACAAACATCAAAGCCTGCATTGAAGAGTCGTTACCTTGTGATTTTTTCCCAAAGCATTATGGAAGTGGTGAACGCTAATGGCAAATCTAATATGCCTGAAAGCTGCGCTGTCATAATCAATGCATTATTACGGATCATAATCATGTCATGATGCAGGAAGTGTTTAAATTAATCCAACTGAACATGTTGTTAACTATTAAGTTATTTTTTTATTAATATCAACTTTAACATATGCTAGCCTTTTGGTGGACACGAGGCCTACATTTTTTTTTTTTAAACAGATATAGTTAAAAGAATCATGAACCACGAGTTCAGTATTGTACACTACACTGAATCATGAGATGTGTATTATGTTCTTACTGTAAAGACAATTGTTCTAATAATCATTAGATTAATCAGTTATCAAAATTGTTAGTTGCAAAGATTTATGGGTCAAAATGTTATAGTGGAAATACAGTTGTGGCTTAGAATCTAGTGGAAATGAGTTTGTGCTTGGAATCAATTGTCGTTCTGCACTGTACAATGAGACTTAAGGAGAAACTTTTTAACTCACCTACTACATCTGAACCCCCATCCTCACTGCATTGTTCAGCTGCTTTCTGAGGGGAGAAGAGGTCAGCAACTCTTTTCTTTTTCTTCTTTGGTGAGGAGGGCTTCTTGGCCCGGCTTGCTCCCTGCTCTTGATCTGCAACAGACAAACATTAGCACATGTTAGTTAGTGGATCCTCCGGTATTGTGGGATGTTCAATGTCCACCTGGGGTCCGTTCTTCGTACGTGGCTAACTCCGTTAGCTGGATTTGATTGTTGACGATTTGGCTTAATAATGTTGTGTAGTCTATAATACTATAGACACAGCCAGTTTTGCTCATTGAAATATTTATTCAGGATTAAATAATTACTTTATAATTGTGTTGGAGTCTTACACGCATGCTATACAGTTAATCTGAGCCGTGCATTAATTTGAGAGGTGACGGCTATAATGAGTGGCTTGGAGATGCAGATAACTTGATCTTGATTCTTAAGAAACTTTAATGCGGTCACATAACAAATCTGCTTCAAAGATACAATTAAATGAATTGCTAATTGACATTGAAATAAAAATGTAAAACCTGTACAAATACTAGAAATCGTGAATAGGTATAAATAATTGGAAATCATGTTAAAACATTTTTTTTAAAATAAAATAAAAACAGTGCACATTTCATTTCTCTAACACGTATGCAGTTTTGTTTGCTTTGCTGTTTCCTTATAAAAGTCCAGAAATGTGTCAACTTTTTCGTCAGGTGTCTTTTTTAATTATATGATGTCATTACATTGCTGTCATTACAAAATTCGTTTGAAGAACCAAATTAACCAGAGATCAGTTATCACGATTAGAAGATCTGGCATCTTTCAAATAATCTCAGATGTATTAAGCGACATATGAAGAACGGGCCCCTGTACCTGACAACACTAAAGCCTAGCCTAACCAGTGTTCATGGTTATTTGGACTTCATGAGAAACACCA
>NW_015548557.1:0-790 GCF_001515605.1 Sinocyclocheilus anshuiensis | reverse complement strand
TGTGATCAGTTTTAAGTATCAAATTACATTCATAACCAGCCTTATGGTTGTGTAGTGTGTTCCTGGCTTAACTAATTAACTGAACTAACCGCAGCTGGCAAGATAGCTGGTTCACATGTACCTGGCTAACACATGTACCTGACTAATTTGCTAACATGCGGCCAGGCCACAGTGCATATTGGTATTATGATATCATATTAGCATATGTGAATAGCAATTAAAGAAACCACTCACCATTTCTCCAGTGTAACAATTCCACAGTCAACAGTCCCTAACACAAATGTTCATCACAATAGTGATGTTTGTCTTCTTCTTCATTGGAGTTTTACGGCAGTTGGCATCCATAGTGTTGCATTACTGCCATCTGCTGTCTCACTTTAACTTACTATATCTTAATTAAATTCATCCTTCCAGTCCAGTCCTCCTTAGAAAATTAAACAAATATCTCCGTCCTTGGTCACTATTTCCATATGTTACTATATTTTTAACATTATACTCTACTATACCTATTTCCCGTAGCTGATTCTTGAATAGTGATGTTTGATTATTCTTCTTCTGTTTTATGGTGGGTTGCACCAGCGTTAAGGTGCATTATCGCCACCTTCAGTGTTGGAGTATGGACCAAAGTTTACTTATTTCATAAAAGAAACCTTTCGTTCTCTTTATCAGTTCTGTACTTTTGAGATAAAGAAATAAGCTCTCTAATCCATAAGTGATTATACTTTTTTTTTATAGCTTTATTCCCTCCACCCCCACCTTTCTAAGTTCCTTCTTCATTGTTTGTTTTTAA
>NW_015548556.1:0-1325 GCF_001515605.1 Sinocyclocheilus anshuiensis | reverse complement strand
GTTACTTTCAGTAAAAGTGTGGTTATTTTATTGGCTTTTTTTTTTTTTTTTATTCAGTATCATTAAAATGGAGTTAAATTTAAAAAGTCTTACAAAATTACTTTATATTATTTAATAGAATAATAAATATTCATTACAAAGCATTTTCAGTTTTCGGCCAAGTGCATCCAGAATTTTTGTTTTCAAACAAACTGATAAATGTTTCTTTTTAGTTAAAACAGATGTTGTCAAAGTTTTCCTTTGGGGACATAATTTGAAGTTGGAAATCGCAATAATATAGTATTGTGAATTTGTGATAATATCATATTGTGAGGCCTCTGGTGATTCTCACCCCTAGAGATTAAGATTTATAAAGTTATAAATATGGATATTTTTCTTACACAAATGCATCGCGTCACTTCAGAAGGCCTTTATTAACTTCTTTTATAATGGATGGGTGCAATTTTTTGAACTTCATATTTTGGGCTACCATCCACTCCCATTATAAAGCATGGATTAGCCTGGACATTATTTAATACAACTCCGATTGTATTCGTCTGAAAGAAGAATGTCATATACACCTAGGATGGCTTGAGGGTGAGTAAATCATGGGGTAATTTTCATTTTTGGGTGAACTATCCCTTTCATTTGGGATTTGTTTTAAAATTTCAAGTTAGTTTCATTATTTGACATATTTCAATTTCACAAAGAGATGTGCAGCATTTTGTCTGAGAAATAATAAAAGGATACATTTTCATTTATAATTGGTCTTTAAAAAAGAATCATGAGAAGATTGTATTGTGAAAGCTGAGTGAATTGTTACATCCCTATATGCTACTAGCCTTTGCTGTGGTACTGAAGTAAAGTGTTCTTTAAGTAATGTTATTTAAAGGGGTCCTATTATGCTTTTTCACTTTTTCAACTTTAGTTAGTCTTTAGTTTAGTTAGTAAGCTCAAAGATTTTATTGAACAGAAATCACTTTTCAAAAACTACAACGAACGACTCGTTTGGACTACAACGCATATTTTCTGGGATTTGTGATATCACAAATATCGACGAATGGGACGAGACCTGGTTGAGCTGCACTAGAGAAGGCAACGAGTGTTATCACTATGTCGGAGACACGCTAGTTTCCCCAAGGCATGCAGACGAACTTAGAGTGGTTACAATCATCCGGGTTTAAATCGCGCTCAAATTGATTTGATTTTGATGCAATATTTACACTGAAGCTCGCAGGCGGCTATGGTAAGGGGTGGGGCTGTCAAAATGGCTGATAAACAAAATTTGAATTTTGTACTTAAATATTATCAAAATTCGAAACATAATTTCAGTTAGGGTGAAGAAA
>NW_015548555.1:0-533 GCF_001515605.1 Sinocyclocheilus anshuiensis | reverse complement strand
ATGTGAATATTTTCTCTCACCTTCTCTTCCCTATACTTCCTCATATTATCCGTAATATTCGTATTACTGTGCACCATTACAAATGCTCCCGCAAGCATCTCGGCTTTATCATTATCAGAAACTGCAACTTTATCATTATTTTCTAAAACCGGAATATTATAGTTTCTCTGTATGCCTCCCATCTTCCTGATCATAGCCCATAAATCATTAATATCAATTTCTTCCCCTATTCTATTACAGAATTCTCTCCAGTATGTTCTTTTAGCTGTCCTTATTACCCTCCTCACCATTGCTTGAGCTCTCTTATAGTTAATATAATCCTTAAATTGTAACGTTTTCCTTGCTTTCTTAATTTCTCTGTTTCTATGTGCAACTGCTTTACTACATTCTTCATTCCACCATTGGCAAACCAGCTTTTGGTGCATATTCCGCCACCTACTGGGATGGAGTGTGAGGCGCTGATATCAAGGGAAATTATGGAAGCCCGTATAAAAAAATATATATATATTATTGCGACTTTTTATCTCACAATT
>NW_015548554.1:0-11896 GCF_001515605.1 Sinocyclocheilus anshuiensis | reverse complement strand
CAAAGCTCTCTCAAGCACCACCAGCTGGTTGTTTTCAGAAGAGCAACAGGCATCATACAAAAACACTCTGGTGGACACACGTTAATTTATTCATTTATAGTTAGGCATATAGCCTATTAGTCTCTTATGCATTTATGCTATATAACTTGCCAAACCTGAGAATGGAGTCCAGAGGATTCCACAGATACGTAATTTGCGTAGCTGTAATTCAAAGTTGGGGAATATGCTAATTGTGAATGAGCGTGCATGCACCACTATTTACAAAAGATTGGAATTCATTAACACACACATTTAACTATCAAATATGACCTTTACGAAGTATTTGTGAATCCGGAGGAGAGTTTTCGGGAAGGTCCGTTTTACGCGTAAATTACTCCGAATTTACATATATATTTACGAATGTTTCATGAATAAGGCCCAATGTGTGTATGAAATAAAATGTCCTGGTTTAAAAAGGTACTCTTGTAAGAAAGCAGCAGTGGCTGGGACAGACTTTCAGTATCACCTTCACTTAAAGTGACACGATCTAATCCTGTTTATGTGAAATAAGCTGCTCTGAGCAGGTTTGAGCTCACGGACCTGTTTCTATACAGCAACTCCAGGATGAGCTTCGAAGAACCCAACGATCCTGGACCATGTCAAATCATCCACAATCAAATCCAGCTAATTGAGTGATCCATGCATGAAGAACGGACCCCTGCAAGCTTTTTCAACCGAGGAATGGGCTGAGATTGCAGCAGAGGTTCTCAGGAGCTTCAAGCACTCACAGGCGGCGTTTATTTGGAGGTTATAAAGAGTAAAAGATTTTCTACAAAATGTAACTTCTGGGGTTGAATAATTTTGTACATGAATGTTTTGAGTCAATTAGATTTTTTTATATATATTTTCATTAACTTAATGTACTCAGAATCACTCAAATGTGTATTAATAAACTTTCTATAATAGTTTAATGATGCCCTCGTTAAACTGTTTTCATAAAAAGTCAACTATATTAATTATGAATTAATTTTATTAAATGTATAATCTTGTGCTTCTGCCTCATTTCTGTATTTGGTGTCGTTGTTCATGTTAATCAACACCTGAGTTGCTGTGAATTGGTCTTTCTCTGATCTCTCTGATAATGAGTGCTGTAGTTCTGCTGATTGTTTTAGAGCTAGAGCTGCTCACATCCTTTACATGCTGAGCTTCAGCTCGTGATCTGAGTGCTTTGTCTTCAGCTGAAATCTGAAGAAAACTACAGCAAAGTCCCTTTCAAGGAAAGTCTGTTCACTCGGCGGCCATATTTGCAACGCCTCCGGGCAGCTCAAACAAGACCAAGTCCTGTCTAAATGAATGGGGGAATCCTGAAATTTTAAAAACTGCCCTATGAACTCACAAATAAATTACACATTTCAAATCAGCGCATTATCTGGTCTAGCCTCAGGTTTCTATGGGAACCGGAGCTTCTAACGGCCGCTGCAGTGATGCAATGACTTTACCCATCAGCGATTGGCTCTTTCATTCAGAAGGCGGGACTATTCCGCCATATTGCGCATTGCAGTTTCTCCCATTCGAGAGTACAGGAGTGAACCATCTGCATCTCTACAGTCTTTGACTACAGTGATGGACTGCTTTAGTCAGTCTTGATGACTGCAGCGCGACACAGTAGCATCTCAATCAAGAACCTGCTGAAGATTCACTCAGTCTCCTGATCTTCTCTTCTTCAGATCTTCCTACACAAGCAGTTTATTGCTAATTGAAGAAACTGAACAGGTACAGCTTTAATCAGTGAAGCTTTAATCCATTCTACTGCACAAATTGTTCTAAACAAAATCCCTTGTTTGAAAGAACATGACGACTGAAATCAATAAGATCAAACAGACCATAATTATGCTCCTTTCTATCCAATCCTTATAGAAGACAGACTTGTTAATTTTCCCGATAATTTTAGCAGATTTCATTACCACAGAAGAAATTATTTTAATAATTTTGAGTAATTATTAATATTTTGTTTATTATGTAATTATTATAATAACAATAATTAATTATTATTAATAGTAATAGTTAATAATTTCATGTAATCTTATAATTTGATTTAATTTGTCCATTCAGACAGTTTTAAACTGTGGCCCTTCGATATAATTCACTTTAGTTTTTCCAAATATAGTTGACATTTTGATTCTCAGTTATTTTCTGGAGAGAAACTGAAATGTAATAAGATCTGAATACATCGTATTGTTTGCTATAGAAAGTCTTTTAATTATATATTACAAAAGTAGTCATTTTCCACAATAGCACAATACTAACACATTGCAACATATCACCTATTGACTGCTGCCTTATTTATTTATATTTAAATAATCTGTGCTCCTAATAAAGATTTCATTTTATTGACAAGCCTTATTTGTCTTTAAGTTATTAGGTATATATTTTAAGCACACACTTAACAGACACTCAGCACTCAACAGACAGTTTATTTAAACGTATTCTGATTGTTTTCAAGCAGGTTTCCGTTACACTCGGCGCGAGAACAGGACTTTTATTTTGGCGCGGTGATGTGACGTCATAAGGCTGCGCATCTGCTGTGATTCGGCTGAAGAAAGGTGTGTTTTTAAACATTTAAAGTGTTTAAATCTATGGAATCCATTCAGTATATTTTGTAGTTTTTACAAGTGATGTAATGTTAACTGATTATTATTGAATGTAACATTGTAATGCTTTATCCAACGTTAATGCAGGTTATTTAGTGAGTAAAAGCGCATCCGCACATGAGCAGCAGAAAAGCTGCGTCTCATTGCGCTCCCTGTATCGTGAATCAGTTCATAAACACGAATACGAACGCTGGCAACTGTTTTATACAGTCTATGGCAACTAGAGATGGAGAAACGGAGCTTTTCGAAACTCCGAGTGAACCAAAGCTTCACAAAGCGATTCAGTGATTCAAAGTGAATCCGAGTGAACCAAAGCTTCACAAAGTGATTCAGTGATCAAAGTGTCTCCGAGTGAACCAAAGCTTCACAAAGTGATTCAGTGATTCAAAGTGACTCCGAGTGAACCAAAGCTTCACAAAGAGGTTCAGTGATTAAAAGTGACTCAGAGTGAACCAAAGCTTCACAACGTGATTCAGAGTGTTCGAATCAGCGCACGCTGTCGACTCCTGCTGTTCAGAACAGAGTAAATGCACATTGAACAAACACAAACATGTTTAATTACAACTTTTACAAACCAACTAACAATGTTTTCATAAAAGTGGAATCTATTAAATATAACCTACTAATCAATCAATACTATACATCTTAATACAAATGTGAACCTTGTATATAATTTGTGTCCTTTTATTAATTTGAATGCTAGGTTTTTTGTTTTGTTTTTGGTCATATCAGGCCATTTAAGGTCATTAACTCTGACTCTGACTACTGAACTAGGGATCTGATTGAGACAGATTTAGATTGCATTTATTTTTCTTTCTGTTTATTATTCTCATCTTCAACACACAGATAAACTCAACTGAGATCCACGTGACACACTATTATAAAGATGGAGTTTATTAAAGAGGAGAGTGAAGACATGAAGATTGAAGAAACATTCAGAGTCAAACATGAAGATACTGAGGAACAAACAGGTTAGTTTTCATTCTCAAAGCTGAACTCGCTCATCTGATCCGTATTAAAATGTCCAGCTCTACAGAATACAGAAAACTCTAGTGATAAGAGGTTTTTGGTTGTTTTTCTTCTGGCTTGTCAATTTAATACAAGAACAAACTTCTACATATTTGATATTTTTAAGAGACTCTTTTTCTTTTAAGAAAACTTGGAGAGATGTGCAGTCTTGTCAGGTTGTGAATAAATATAAAGCTGAGTATCATCAGCACAACAGTTATAATGATAATGTATTTCAAGGGAAGCAAATACAAGCAGAAAAGCAGAGGAGTGAATACTGGTCAGATAGACAGGAACCGAACCGTGCCAATTCTTGTCCACAAATACCAGCATCATTTTCAAGCTCTTCAAGAAACGTTTTGGTCTATGAAAGCTCTAATACTAATAGCACTAGAATAGAGATGCAAAATGAAATAATAAATGATCTGTGGGGTATTTTGAGCTGATACTTCACAGACACATTCTGGGGACTCCTGAGACTTATATTACATCTTGTAAAAAGGGGCATAATAGGTCTCCTTTAAAGCATTCAAATTCAAGAAGCCGAAAAAGCCTTTTTGCTTGTGCTTGAATGTTCAAATTGGCAAGAAAGACGTGTATCATTATATTGGATCCATGAATTGTGTCTTAAAGTGACAGCGCCTAATTTACTTGCTGCTGTCAGTGAGCGAGAGAGAGAGAAATTCACTCACTGCTCTTTTGTAGCATTAGCCTATTTTCAATTTAGACAGTGAAGCCTATGCAATGCTATTTTATATCTATTTATTCAATTTTTGTACCTTAGCACTGACAAACCTGAAAAAAATTAAAGCATTGTTTAATTTGTATCTTTGTTCTATTTATTTATTTGTTCTAGCCTATTAACACAATTTCAAATACCCCAATAACCGCATACCCCAGCTACGGCCCTGCTCCGGGGTCAGAGCCTTGTGGTCCTCTACCATGGTTTTTGATGAGGAGTTTGATAACTGCCAGCTTGAAAATACAGTTGCAATCAACATTATTAGAGACTGTAGTACTGTAAGAAAAGCAAGCTTTTCTAATGATCGACAGTTTTACAAAAAGTTATAGGTATTTTCAATCTCACAGTTATGTCATAATTATTCCGCATCACTTATTTTAATGGTAATGGCTCCCAGGGACCTGTAAGGAAAAAACAACGGGGCAGAGGGCTCGAGCGACCGGCTACGAGCGAGCTCACGTCGGCCCAGATCCCGCGTGCCTCGCTCTCGCCTCAGAGAGAGTGTTCTTCCGTCCTTTTCTCCCAGTCTGATCAGCGTCCCTCTGCTGGTGCGAGCGACCTGATCTCATTTGGGGGAAGTGAGGACGAGCTGCTTGATGACAGCATGTCATTAGCAGCATCGGACGCAGAGGAGCTGTTGGGCTCGGCGACTGACCCCACCCCCTCGCCATCGTCCGTGCCCAGCGCCACCAAAGACGAGATAGATGCCGAGCTTCTCCGTATCCTCTCCAAAGCGGTCAAAGAGCTGGGCTTAGAGTGGTCTCCGCCAGAGGAGCCCTCCTGCAGCCGTCTGGAGGAGTGGTTCCTGCCAGGGCGCCGCCAGGCCCCTCGTCAGCGTTCCTCTCCGTTCTTCCCGGAGGTCCATGACGAGCTCACCAGATCGTGGCGCGCTCCCTACTCCGCCCGCCTCCATACTGCTTCTTCATCCGCCCTCACTTCCAGCGACGGCGCTGAAGAAAAAGGGTACGATAAGCCACCTCCCCTAGATGAGTCAGTGGCCGCACACCACTGCCTGCCCACGGCCATCAGCTGGAGAGCAAAGGCCGCTCACCAGGCCAAACCTACACTTCAGCTGGACAGGGGGCTTCGGTGCTTCATTCAATGGCGGTCCTCCAGGTCTTTCAGGCCAAGATCCTCGCATCCTCCGATGAGTCTAGCCTAGACCCCGTGACCCTCAGGGAGCTGAGGAGTGCAACCAACCTGGCTCTGCGCGCCACCAAGACCACCGCTCAGGCGATCGGGAGATAGGTGGCCAGCTTTGTGGTGCTCGAGCGCCATTTGTGGCTCACGCTAACATAGATCAAGGACACGGATAAGATCCCCTTCCTTGATGCTCCAGTCTCTCCTAAGGGTCTCTTCGGACCGGCGGTCGAAGGATTCACCGAGCGCTTCACGGAGGCACAGAAATCGTCCCAAGCTATGCAACATTTCCTGCCTAAGCGCTCCAGCTCCGCTGCTGTCTCTGCTCGCCCTAAGCCTGCGCAGACTCAGCAGCCCGCGAAGCCAGCACCTGCCACCCCTGCCGTTCAGCCTGCTAAGGCACAGCAGACGCGGGGACGCTCTCGCTCGGCCAAACGATACCCCCTTCCAAAGTGCCAGGGACCCCGACCCAAGATTGTATTGGACCTGGCGCCTCAGGCGTCATCCTGATCTACAGGAAGAGGACGGGGCCAGATCTCGCTACGGCCGGACCGCCCCTCAAGCAGCCTCTCTTAGACCTCTTGACACCCCGTTCAACTCCGGGTACAGAGGGAAATGTGTTTTGGGCAAACAACGGGTCCGTTCATGCGCCCAAGCATTCAACCGCTGTGATATCGGAAAAAATAAAACCTCCTCCACCACTGTTCTCTGGCAGCTCCTCTGCTCGCCCTCAGCCCACCATCTTTATGATGCAAGCTCCGCGGGTCTGCCATCCTCCATCGTCACCGTGGCTGCAGAATCCCTGGTCTCTGCCTCCAGCCTCTAAGCCCCGGACTCCACCTTGGCCCATCGACCCAACGGCTCCACCATGGCTCCTAGCTCCCTCCTGTCCGCCATGGCCCATCAGTCCACTGTTTCCATTGCCTTGGGACTCCACTCCTCTGGCTGCGCCTCATCTCTCCTGTTCTGTCAGGCTCCTCCATCCCTTTGGCTCCTCCTCAGTCTTCTGTCACTCCGGCTCCACCGTGGCCTTCCAGATCCCCGCCTCCGCCTTGGCTCTCCGGATCCTCCTCGTCACCCTGGCTCATCGGCTCTCCGTCTCGGGCTCCTCCACTACCTGCAGCCGCAGTCGGTTGGCTCACTGGAGTCATCAGCCCTTCCTCCTCTATGGCTCCTCCCTTCGTCGGCTCCACCGTGGGTCGTCATTACCACCTTTGTCCTCTGTCGCTCTGGCTCGCCTTCCGGATCCCCGCCTTCGCATCGGTCGCCGGAGCCATCAGTTCCACCTCGGCCCTCCGGATCCTCCTCGTCCCCCTGGCTCATCGGCTCTCTGTCTCGGGCTCCTCCACTACCTGCAGCCGGAGTCGGTTGGCTCCCTAGAGTCATCAGCCCTTCCTCCTCCATGGCTCCTCCCTTTGTCGGCTCCACCGTGGGTCGTCATTATGGTTGTGGCCTGGGTCCAACCTGCCACCACATGCTCCAAGTCCCTCCAGTCATCTCCCTGGCTTCTCCCTCCATCTGATCCACCCTGACTCCTCCTTGGCTCCTCCCTCCGTCGTCACCTCCCTGGACTCTGTCTGCCGGCCCCCTCCCGAGTGCCCGTCCTCTTCCTGAGCCTCCTTCCAAGTTCCCACCCGTCCCTTCCCATGTTTCCTATGACGCGAGGACGCGCCTTCCGGGAAGGAGGTGATATGTCACGAATATGGACTGTCTGTGTGTTTTCCCTCGTGTGTGACATGTCGATATTTGTTTTTTCCGGTTCCTGTACCCATTGTGTGTTCATTGTTTCCAGGTGTGTCTCATTAGTTCATCCTTCTCACCTGTCTGCCCCTCGTTATCTGCCCTATTTGAGTTCTAGCCTGTTCCATTCTCCCTTGACCGGTATTATACGTCAACTCCGTGCTACGTGTGTGTCTCCTGGCTATCCTGTGTGTTCCCCATGTTGGAATATTAAAGACTGTTTTTTGGTGTTAACTCCTCGTTCCTCTCTCCAACACAGTAGACGATTGTGACAGTTGTTTGAGAACGTAGTTCTGGGAGTTAATTATAATGAACACTTTGAGGAGACCTTGCTCAAGCATTTTAGAATGACAAAACTAGCAATCAGATGCTGTGCAATGAGATCGGTCTGTTGGTTGGTCCAGTTATATGCTGTCCCATCGCACATTAGTTAATTCTTCTCACCTGTCTGCCCCTCGTTATCTGCCCTATTTGAGTTCTAGCCTGTTCCATTCTCCCTTGACCGGTATTATACGTCAACTCCGTGCTACGTGTGTGTCTCCTGGCTATCCTGTGTGTTCCCCATGTTGGAATATTAAAGACTGTTTTTTGGTGTTAACTCCTCGTTCCTCTCTCCAACACAGTAGACGATTGTGACAGTTGTTTGAGAACGTAGTTCTGGGAGTTAATTATAATGAACACTTTGAGGAGACCTTGCTCAAGCATTTTAGAATGACAAAGAGATCACACTGGAGAGAGACCTTACACCTGCAAACTGTGTGGACAAATTTTCAAACAAAAAGGACGCCTTAAAGTCCACATGAAAATTCACATTGAAAAGAAGCCTTTCATATGTGTTCAGTGTGGAAAGAGATTTACACAGAAAAAACTCCTTAATGCCCACATGAGAGATCACACTGGAGAGAGACCTTACACCTGCGAGCTGTGTGGGAAGAGTTTTACACGGAAAAATCACCTTAATGACCACATGAGAGTTCACACTGGAGAGAGACCTTACACCTGCAAACTGTGTGGGAAGAGTTTTACACGGAAAAATTACCTTAATGCCCACATTAGAAGTCACACTGGAGAGAGACCTTACACCTGCAAACTGTGTGGGAAGAATTTTATACGAAACGGGACTCTTAAAACTCACATGAAAACTCACAGTGAAGAGAAACCATTCATATGTCTTCAGTGTGGAAAGAGTTTTAAACAGAAAAGACTCCTTAATGTCCACATGATTATTCACGCTGGAGAGAAGCCTTTTACCTGCAAACCTGTTTACCTGTGCGGAAAGAGTTGCTCACGTAAAGCAAACCTTACGACTCACATGAGGATTCACAATGGAGAGAATTTATTCACATGTGAGCAATGTGGAAAGAATGTCAGATGTAAAGAAAGCATTAATAATCACATGAGGATTCATTCAAGAGAGAAGAGTTTTACATGTCATCAGTGCGAACGGAGTTTCTCAGACACAGATCACCTTAAGAATCATGTTAAAATTCATATTGGAAAAAAACCTTTCATGTGCCATCACTGTGGAAAGAGTTTAAAAAACAACGCAAACCTTGAGAATCACATAAAAGGTCACACTGGAGAGAAACCTTTCACCTGCAAACAGTGTGGAAAGAGTTTCGCAGTAAAAAGGAACCTAAAGATTCACATGAGAGTTCACACTGGAGAGAGACCTTACAAGTGTCTTCAGTGTGAGAAGAGTTTCACATATCAAAATGTCCTGAAACGTCATTTGCAAACTCATTCCAGGAAGAAATTGCCGTCTTCCTCAGAGTGACAAGAGGTTTAGAAAAAGGAATGATTTCTTGGATTACCCTCTTCTCATTTCTTCAGATATCTACAGGTACGGAATTATGTTAAAAGTAATATTCCTAATTTTGAAACTTACAAATCCCCTGAACATCTTTATCTTTGTATGACATCTGAACTCAATTTGAAGGGTCTTACTGAGAATTGCCCTGAACATCTTTATCTTTATATGGCATCTTCTGAAGTAAAATTGAAGGGTCTTGTTTCTAGATTTGTTGAATATTTCAATGACTCAGGGGTTCCTCCCACAAAATCTGAAGATGTCCTGGGAGGAAGACCTAGATATAGGTATTTCAGAAGACACTTCTAGACATTAGGTCGTGTTCCATCAGCTCTAACTTTCAGCTCATTCAATATAAAGTTGTGCACAGATAGAATTATTCTCGTACCAGGTTTCATTCTATATACCCCTCTGTGTCACCTTTATGTATTAAATGTAAGTCCAACGAGGGAACATTGGGTCATTTATTTTGGTTCTGTCCAAAAATGTGTAAGTTCTGGTGTGAAGTGTTTTGTTTTTATTCAAGGGCATTTAAGACTGATTTTCCCCATTACCTCCTTGTTTCTGTATTAGGCTGGGCTCCATATTTGGAGACCTATAGTCCAAATCAAACTCAGGCAGTTCAGTATGGGATCACAATAGCAAAGAAGACTATTTTGAAGATGTGGAACAAAGAGTTTGTACCCAAATTTAAGACGTGGCTAATAGAGTTTAGCAGTGTGCTACATATGGAGAAGATCAGATATGAAAATGCTGGTAAACCGCAGAGATTCTTACAGATATAGAAACACTTTTTTAATATCTAGAAGGTGATAACTGATTATTGATTTCAACACACTGGACATATTCTCTGTGAGGTGTGATAGAGTATGTCTAGTAAGGTGTAATAATGCAGCTATTGCATAATTGGATAATTACTAGTACTGAAATGTTATTTTATATACCCCCCCCTCCCCCCCTTTTTTTTAGTTCTTTTTATGCATTTTAAGTATGAAGGTAAAATATTAGCAAAACTCGAGAGCTTGTTGATTTGAATGTGAGAACTTGTCATTAATATTTGTATTTGTAAGTTGAAATTTACACTCCACAAGCTCTGAAGTGAAAAGCTGATTCTTTCGATTTGCACACACAGACAAGTGGAGTGGATCGGGATAATAATCTGGATAATATTTTCAGCGATTAACAACTAAAATTATGCTCTGTACCTCACACAAAACTACTGTATTCCACCAGAGAGGACTGCAACACATTCTCATTTGGACTACTTTTGGCACTGCTTTTGATATTTTTGCAATAAATAAATGATTGTGATTGCACTCATCTGTCTGTCATGTTTTTCTTTATACTGTACATATTTTTTAAAATATAGTTATGGTTAGGTTTAGAGATAGGAGTGGGATTAGCGATTATAAAAATATATTTTTAATGCTATATTGTTATTAAAATGGTAATTTTCGTCACAATCAGCAGCTCAGTCATCTCTACACTACACTTCCCATCATCCCTCCTGCTAATCACCTGCGCTCCCTTTGCAGTCCCCCACACCTGAGACTGATTATCATTACTCAGCACAAACCTCACCTTCAGTCAGTGTCTGGTCTCGTATTGAGTATAGACGTGCTCCCACGTTCCAGTCACGAAGTTCCTGTTCTCCTCGTCCTCCTGTCGTCATCATGTGTATAAGTGCTCCTTGTGTGTGACTTACCTCCAGACTCACTTGCTTCGGTTTCCCGTGCTTGCTGCAGATAAACTGTCTACCATCTCAGTCTTTACGTTATGATTTCCCTGCATATTTCAGTCTATTACATTTGATATATTTTTATTTGCTATAAAATGGGTAGGTTTAGGTTTATGGGTAGGTTAAGAGGTCTAAAAATCTAAATTGCTTAATAAAATTAGAAAAACGCATTGATACAAACATCTTAATGATCTTTTAAAGTATCTTTAGCTAAAAATACGTAGCAGTTTTACATTTTAAATGTTGTGATGCGTTCAAATTGTACGTTTCAGCATCAATGAAAACACAAAAACAGTATGTAATGTTTTGTGCTTGTAAACTTATGTACTAATACCTATGCATAAACAATGAGACCAGGCTGGCATACCTGATGCTGACACTCTTTTTGAGCAGCTAAACCTCAATTCATCTATAAGGCTCTTTAAAATGACAGAAGATGTCAAAACAAGTGCCGAATTAGTAGCACAGGACCTGAAGACACCTGGGACAAGGAGAAGTCATCAGGTGAGTGAACATATTGAACAACATTTTCAAACTCAATGCAAACAGGCTAAAGTAACTATACCTACAAAGAGAGAAATTTTCTTTTTTATGTTGGGTTGCTGGATGAGATATCTTTAAAGCTATAAATAGGAGATGGTTTAAAACTAAAGTGATCAGAGTACTGAAATGTAGTTAATTACTGATTATGGATGCAGCTAAAAAGAGACAGTTATGTGGGTTCATTGAGGTAATTTCCTGCAAACTCTGAAAGAGAAGCTTAAGATTAAAACATGTTAAACACACAATCTGTTATTTCATATTAGTATGTCTGTATTTAATATCGAAGTTTAATTCCATCTCAAATTACTATTATTTTCTCCTTAAGCTGACATCGACAAAACTTTTATTATAATTCACACGGAGAATACATTTTAAATAATCGCTGAACTGCATGAGCCATTTACATACCAAGCTACTGATCAGATCGAAGCTAGTACAGATCAGATAATTGAGTAGATATTCACCGTGTATTACTGTTATGTTTTTTTGTTGTTGTTTTATGCATGATTGTGTGCATTGCATTTTTATGTTCTCATTGTCATGTT
>NW_015548553.1:0-841 GCF_001515605.1 Sinocyclocheilus anshuiensis | reverse complement strand
GCTATTGACATTCAAGAATAGCTTGCGAAACCTTCCAAAGATTCTTACAGTATTCCCTAGAGGAAGATACTGCAGTTGTTTTGACTGAGTTTGACATTCAAACCTTTAATAAATTAATTTCAAATCAATACAGTTTTCCATCTCAACTTCAAAAGGTGTGTCTTGTTTCTAAATTAATTTAAAATCAATACAGTCTTCTATTTCAACTTCAAAGGGTGTGTATTGTTTCTGATTCCTAAATGGACATTTCAATTAAAATTTTACTCTAATATGTAATTCAGTCCCTTATTTGTCCTGAGCAGTTAAACTGTCCATTATTCTTCAGAAAAACTCTCCAGGTCTCACAGACTCTGGGTAAATTGTACTAATTTTGTCTTCTGGGAAACATCTGGGTTTCTTCTGAAGCTTCTAGCATAATTTAGCTATTATTTTGTCTTGTGGACTATATGTAAACATCTTCGATGCAAAATATCTTACTCAGGACAGTACTAAAAAAATCCCTCTTACAAAACATTAAAGTGTTTTTTTTGAAACAAACATACAAACAAAATGGACCCTTTGAAAATGAGCTCGAAAATATAATTTTTAACTAACTGATGTATTGATTAATCAGCTTAATAAACAGTTTAATTGGCTATTCAGTTTCAATTGAATGCTTTCTCTCATATTTCTGTGACTAAAACCAACATTAAAATATTCTTCTAGAAACCAGTAACAAGACACACCTTTTGAAGTTGAAATAGAAGACTGTATTGATTTTAAATGAATTTGAAAGGTTTGAATTTAAAACTCAGTCAAAACAACTGCAGTATCCTCCTCTAGGGGTCAGTAATACTGGAGA
>NW_015548552.1:511-3082 GCF_001515605.1 Sinocyclocheilus anshuiensis | reverse complement strand
GAGAGAGAGAAGCCGCAGCGTGTGAACGCGCCGCCATCTTTTTTAATTAATGAAACTCTACACTGCACACTGAATCAATTATTTCCACAGTTATCAACATCAGAAATCTAGTAAAGTTTTTAATATTTTAATTTAAACAAATGCAATACACATTTATAATGCTATACTTTTTGCTATATTACCTTGGCAGTAAATTACAGAAAGCGAATCAAGGCTGTTGTGAGGGTGTTTCTGCAACAGCTGAGGGAGTGACCACAAATTTTTCTTTCTTCTGGCTGGCTGTAATCAATCTCTCTATTAGTATTTTGCCCTCTTTTGGAAAGTTGTGGAAATGCTGACGTGGATTTTTCATATTAGAGCAAATGCAAATACAGAAATTGTATTTTCTATCAGCTGCCATTCACCGCTGTATTAAGGTTAACCAACTATGATGACTTCCGCTTCTGTGAACCCTGGAAATGTGCAGTGCAAACATGGCAGACAGTAAGGTAGACTGCTGTAACTTTTTAGATTAGTATTAGTATTTAGATTAGACTAGTATTACTTATACTGTCAAAAAAGTTAGGCATTCACTTTTAATGTATAGTGTAATGGAGCCTACTAACCTTTAAACCAGTGGCTCAGGAAAAGAAGATCTCAGGTGAAGAAAAGAGAAAAGAGTCCAATGGGAAGCTACTTTACCCCTTGAACTGGTTTCCAAAGACTGAAAAGCTGTCCTTGAGTACACATTGAATGTCGACCACTTTACAGGTATGGTCAAAAACTCATGCAACCAAGAAGTCTAGAAGAACGGCAGCAGAAACATTATTCAGTGATTTAATTCCACACTTTGGATTCTTTTGTATTGAAATCAGAAGAAACAGATGAGTCTCAGACAGCACATGTTGATAAATGTGCTGCAAGAATGAAAGAAGCATAAAGAATTGCAGGTGAAAACACTGCAAGGTGGAATGATTTTCATTTTTGGATGAACTATCCCTTTAACGTTATTTTTTTCCATAATTAATTTCACCAAATTAATGCGGAAAATTGACAGCCCTAATTGTAATATTCATATCTATGATATGTACAGCATCACACATCTTATTGTCATCTACTTCCAGTCTAAAGGAATTATGTATATGCATGGTTAATGCTAATTGGAAACAGTATTTTATTTTTGCTTGTAAAGCTGATTGTGAGGTTCATAAAAAAGCAAGACACAAAGAAACTTCTCACCTACAAGTTTGTCCAGATCAAACCACGTCTCTGAAGAAAACCAACCGCAGCAGGTTTCAGTTTGACTCAGAAGACGAGCTGCAAAACTAACAATGTGAGATGGAAGAGATTAACTTTTTGTCGTTTTAATATACACATTAACAAAGTAAATCAACTACTTTTTAAAAAGTGTTAAATAAGAGAATTAAAAATGGTTTCTACTATTAAGTCTTAATAAGTGCTAGAAGAGCACTTATATGTAACTATAACTCATTTGTAAATTGCCTGTAAAGAGCCCACAAGGTGGGTTAAACTCTGTCGTGGGAGGATTCACACACCAACTCAAGTGCTTTCAGCAGATAAGTTTCTTTGATCGGACTTTTCAGAAAATGTTCCATGTGTGTGCTTTGTTCTGTTTGCGCTGGTGGCTCTCAGAAGCTTTAATCTGTGTAAAATCTGTTTGTTCATCAGGTGTGTTTGGTGATTCAGTGTCAGTGATGGAGGGAGATTTAGTCACTCTATACTCTGATGTCACTGGAATACATGCAGGCGATGACATACAGTGGAAATATGGAGCTGGAAAGTCTCAAATAGCTAAAATTAAGAAAAAGAAGCAAATCTTCTCCACATATAACGATGCTGATGGGAGATTCAGAGACAGACTGAAGCTGGACAATCAAACTGGATCTCTGACCATCACAAACATCACAACTCAACATGCTGGACTCTATAAACTAGAGATAAGTGGAGAGAAACTGTCATCAAAAACATTCAGTGTTTACGTCTATGGTGAGTAGAGATCATTTGTCTTTTCCTTCAAATATTGTTGTTTTATTAAAGGAATATTCAGTACAACTTAAGCTCAATCAACAGCATTTTTAGCATAATGCTGATTACCAAAAACATATTTCCTTTTAGTTGTTTATGGTGAAGGACTTATGTCAATGGAATTTTTGGAGGATTTATTTAATTTAAAATGTAGGCAGTGCAGACTATTTGACTACTATTATTTGAATTTCTGTATATGTCCTTTACCTGTTAGACTAGGAAGGGCACAAGTAAATGAGACACTATGGGTTTATGTGAAGATTGTTTAAAGGGGTCATATGATGCAACTTCAAGTTTTCCTTTCACTTTGGAGTGTTACAAGCTGTTTGTGCACAGATAAGATCCCTAAAGTTGCAAAGACTAAAGTCTCAAACCCAAAGAGATATATTCTTTATAAAAGTAAAGACTCGTTCACACCCTCCTAAAACGCCTCGTTTAAACACGCCCCCACATGTCTATGTCACTGTGTGGGAAGATTTGCATAACGGCGCCCAAATGTTCACGCAAAGAAAGAAGGCGTAACTTTTATTCTCGCTGTAGTATTGT
>NW_015548552.1:0-102 GCF_001515605.1 Sinocyclocheilus anshuiensis | reverse complement strand
TTGTTGTTTGTCATTTCTCCGATCACAAATGCGGACATGGTTTTAAGTTTACGTGGTGCGATATGCAATGCAACGCGTAAAAAGACAGTATAAGTCATTATA
>NW_015548551.1:0-991 GCF_001515605.1 Sinocyclocheilus anshuiensis | reverse complement strand
CCCGGCACTAAAGAGAGCAAGTCCAGGGTTTGGATCCCGTCACGTCCAAAAAAGTGCTATCTTTCCGTGCTGGCTAAATAAATGTGACGCAGGAACCGCAAAGGCTGCAAATACAAAAGTTGACCAGTTCCAGGGTTTGGATCCCGTAATGTACAAAAAAGCACTGTCTTTCAGTGCTGGCTAAATAAATGTGACGCAGGAACCGCAAAGGCTGCAAATACAGAAGTTGACCAGCTGCGCATCCTGCCACCGCGTGTTGGCAGTCAGCAAAATTCACTCTGCTCTTGACGTTCCAGTGTAGCTCTGCTGTGATCAGAGCCTCCAAAAATACAGGTCACTCGCAAGAAGTTCCCCTCCACGGAAATTTTTAATAAAAGCCGAAAGATTTATGCGATAATGAACAGAAACTTGAGCTGTGTCTCCACGCCTTGGGCCTGAGCGCTGCCTGTGGTAAACCACTACCCTCGCCAAGGGTAATCTACGGTGCCGACACCTGCCCACTTGCATTTCGTCACCCCCTCACTCCAAACGGGAAGAGTAAATGTCACAAAATTCCCATCGGTCGCCCAGTAACCACAAGCCCAATGAAGGCAATGCAATCTCTTTCTCATGCCTCCATCTGAGAAGTTGGAGAAAACAATTAAACAAATAAAAGAGTCCAAATAATGACCCCTGTAACGTGTAGCATTCCAAAAGTGAAACGACTTCAGCTGATGATGTATCCATCCGGTATTTTATGGTGTAAGGGCTGGGTCAGCGTAAGAAAAAGCCACGCTTTGTGTAGTGATGTCTGTGCAGTGGCATTGGTTTGGGGCGAACTCTTATATATACAATTCCTCATTAGTATAGTGGACAGTATCTCCACCTGACACGCAGAAGACCAGGGTTTGATTCCCAGATGAGGAGAGCTGTTATTTTTCTGCTGCAGAACGACACATCCAAAACATTTTGGTGCAGCCAGAGGTTACAGAAGCAGTTCTGCTTTGACTTT
>NW_015548550.1:1217-1600 GCF_001515605.1 Sinocyclocheilus anshuiensis | reverse complement strand
GGCTATATTTAACAGGCATCCGTGGTCTCATGAATCTATTATTTGTTCCTGGTCATATCGTTTTTGCTGAGCACAAAGTTGTTTAACTTTATATATTTAATTTGAACTTTACCGTAGTACAGCGCTGACTTTGTAGCATACGTTTGACTGAACTGCTTGCTTTTGTCTTTATTTCCTCTTATATAAGCCTCTTACACTTTGTACTTATTAGGGCTGTCAAAATGGCTGAAAAACTAAATTCGAATTTTGTGCTTAAATAATATAAAAATTCGAATTATATTCAAATTTAAAATGCATAATTTCAGTTAGGGTAAAGAACAGCTTTTGGCTTTTCTCCTGAGGCCACAAGAGGGTGCATCGAGCAAAATATTACTAATGCACGT
>NW_015548550.1:556-983 GCF_001515605.1 Sinocyclocheilus anshuiensis | reverse complement strand
TGCAGTGGGATGGGGGGGGGGGGCACCATTAGTCTCGGGATATGTTTTTTTTTTCAAAGTTGAACTTGCATTAATTTTACATGGCTTTCTAAACATGCGGCTCTTTTGTGCAAAAGGCACGAGTGCAATGGTAATAGATCCTTTAGAAAATGCACGAAATATGTGTTGTGTGAACGGCTTGGTTTCAGTTTTGACGTAAACATGATCTTCTCCGCATTGATGTTCTCTTTTCCCGCAATATTTGTAATTAACAATGTAGCAGTGCACAATCGATCTATTTTCTGCAGTTTGTTGTTTATGCTGATGAGTGAGTTTGTGAATTCAGTCAGTGAGAGCACACTGAACAACTCCAGAGTTCTCCGCAGTGACGAATCAAAACACCTCTGATTGGATATTGCATTCATAAGCTCAACAGAATCATGTGTGA
>NW_015548550.1:0-329 GCF_001515605.1 Sinocyclocheilus anshuiensis | reverse complement strand
TCACATGACAGCTTCTTATAGCACTACTACAAAATATCACCTAAATGAAATCAAATGTATTCCTGTGGAGTCGTTCACAGACGGCACACACGGTGTTCAGCTAATAAAGATCCTCAGCGCAGGCCAACAGCAGAATTTGCAGATTTAGCTTCAATTGTCTGAAGGTCTTTATGTTCTCCTTGTTCTTAAATTTTCCCTTCAGACGATTCAGTGCATGCAGGGAACTGAACAAATCATTCAAAGCGATTCGTGAACAAATGCCCACCGTTTTGCAGCCTTCTTTATTCAAGACCTTGAACAGAATCGACTCAAAAGAGATTCATTCGTGA
>NW_015548549.1:0-811 GCF_001515605.1 Sinocyclocheilus anshuiensis | reverse complement strand
TAATTTGTCAAACATATGACGGCGCAAGTTGTATGAGTGGGCAGCAAGGGGGTGTGAGGGCCCGTGTGAAAGAACAGTGAAAGATATGTTATGCCCATAGGTTAAATTTAGTGTTGGCACAGGGGACGAAGAATATTCAAGATGCCAAGATGTTTTTTGCCGCACTGGACTGTTTCCACAATTTTTTCACTCGATCACCAAAAAGACCGCTTTACTGACTGAGGCTGACAATTGAGTTCGAATTCCCGGAGGCACGGCTACTCCGTGAAACTTTAAAAGCCGCGCCGTGAATGCAGTATGTGAAGGCCACCAGAGTCTGAACATTGTCTTTGACCGAATCATGACGGAACCAGGCTGGGATAATGATGCGATCGCTCAGGCCATGGCACTCAAACAGAAATTGCAGGATTTCAAGTTCATGTTTCTACTTGATGTTTTCTGAGCAATTTTTGGACACACCGATGTTTTGTTCCAGGTTCTCCAAGCTAGATTGCTTGATTTGAGACGGTGGTTTGACTACATAGATTCGACCCTTAAATCACTGAAAGCACTTCGTACTGACAAAATATTCCAAGAAGTGTATGACAACACTGTCCGTGCTGTTGGGCACGAGGATGGCCGAAGGAAGCAGCGCCGCCGCGGCTGGTGAGACTATGAGTAAGGATTTCACTGCAGCGAGCAGGGTGAAGATCCAAGCGTCACTGACTCTTATCGATCTCTGTTCTATGAAATTATGGATGCAGTTATATGTCAAATGACAGAGAGGTTTAGTGATATGAAAAGTCTGAATTTTTTTCGACTTCTGGACTTT
>NW_015548548.1:0-1256 GCF_001515605.1 Sinocyclocheilus anshuiensis | reverse complement strand
TTCTGCGATGGACACTCCGCTAGACCACGCCCACACGAGGCAACGTCTCTTGTGGAGTGTGCTCGTACTCCAATGGGGCAATGCAGACCCAAGGAAGATTAAGATAGCGTAAAAGCGTCAACTATCCACCTTGAAAGTCTCTGCTTCATGACCGGATGCCCTTTGGTGCAGTCACCGAAGCAAACGAAGAGCTGTTCAGTCTGCCTAAAGGGGGTGGAACGCTCCAGGTAGATTCTCAGTGCCCTAACGGGGCAGAGTAAATTCAGCTCCTGGTCCTCATCTGAGGGAGGAAGCACAGAGAGCGAAATGACCTGTGCTCTGAATGGAGTGCATAACCGTGCCTTGGCTTTAGGACGACCTTGGAGTCGTTAGGCCCAAATTGAAGGCAGGTGGGGCTCACAGAGAGCGCCTGCAAATCTCCCATTTGCTTGACCGATGCTAGCGCCAGTAGCAGAGCAGTCTTTAGCGACAGGTGTCGGAGGTCGACAGACTGTAGCGGCTCAAAGGGAGGGCCATTCAGGGCCCTCAGAACAGTAGGCAGATCCCAAGTAGGGACTGTAAAGTGGCGAGGAGGGTTCAGCCTCCAGGACCCCTTCAGAAAGCGAACAACTAAGTTTCCACAGTGTGTTCACAATGTAATAAAATTCTCATACAATAACCTATTACATTATGTGAAAAATTTGTTAGTTCGTTAAAAAATTATTATTATATGATGAGCTCAAGATTTTATTAAGTTTTGAGAACGTTATTACATTATGAACATTTTATTACAACAATAATGTAATACTTAATACATTATCTGCAATTTTTACATTACGTGCAGTTATTACACAACAAGTATGGTGACCCATACTCGTTTCCCTGAAGAACCTTATTATCAGCAGTGTAACTACATGCAATTCCAGCGATTATGTCTGGCTTCCAAAACGTCAGTCGCAACAGTTAAATGTGTCTTTGAAAAGTCATTTTGGAAGATAGACATCATTGGAATTGCAACTGGTTACTGCTGGCAATGAGTTTCTTCAGGAAAAATAGTTAATCAAAGAAACATAACAATGGGAACGTTATGTTTCTGTGATGTACACTTTTTCCTGAAGAAACTCATTGCCAGCAGTAACCAGGTGCAATAGACTCGAACCCACAACCTTTGGGTTATGAGTCCGACTCTCTAACCATTAGGCCACGACTTCCCCAATGGCTCTTTTCTTCTAATTACGTGCAGTTATTACACAATGAGTTGCTACAGATGTACATTT
>NW_015548547.1:0-528 GCF_001515605.1 Sinocyclocheilus anshuiensis | reverse complement strand
GTGTTCCATTTTAATGGATTGCTTAAATGTTGTAATCCTGCTTGCAGGATTACAACAGAATCATCAGAATCATCATTTCTTTCAACGTCCCTGTCTTTACTGCATAGTCTTCTACCCAGTCAGCACTAAAGCCTGTCATTCCTAGGAAAGTCATCATTTGTCCTACTGTCTGAGGCAAGGGTGTTTTACTTATGCCTTCTAATTGAGCTGGAGCTATAGCTCGTGTGCCAAATGCAATTAATCTTCCCAAGTATTCCACTTGAGGTTGGCAATACTGGATTTTCTTGTTGGACACTTTGTGTCCTCCTTGTGCTAACTTTGTCAATACCTTAATTGAGTCTCTGTGACATTGTTCTAGTGAGGAAGAACAGATAATTAAATCATCCATATATTGTAATAGTGTTCCGTCTATTATAAGATCTTCTAAATCAGCCTTAAGTATTCTGTTAAATAAGTGTGGTGAATGTTTAAATCCCTGTGGTTTTCTGGTGTATGTATACTGTTTACCTGCATATGTAAAGGCAAACA
>NW_015548546.1:0-512 GCF_001515605.1 Sinocyclocheilus anshuiensis | reverse complement strand
TTACTATGGTAAAATAAATATTCAAACCACGTGTGTTACAACTACAACTACCGTGGAATACATAGTACATAGTCAATTTGTTAAAATATACTGAGGTCACGGCTCGCTGGACGACCCTTGATTTAAAGTGTAACATAACAAATTTGAAATCGGTTTAATCAGGTGAACTTCGGATTTTCAGATCCGAGTCCTATCAAAACCTGAATGAATTAATAATAATTAATTCCCTTACAAATTTAAGTAGTCAAGTTATCTACATCTGGTGGAGAAAAATAAGCTGGCAAAGATTCGACTGAGAAATTAATGACCCAAGACAATATTATGATTTTTGTCTATTTTTATCCGGAAAAATAGATAAAAGACAAAAGAAACAGATTTGTTGTGGCACTGGATACTTTTGTTGTGTATCAGAGCGTGTTGAATGAGTGAAAGTGAAACTCGAGTTGTTCTTTAAACAATTGAACTGCAAAAAAACGTTTTAATTTTGTCCACCGAGACAAAATAAGTCGCTC
>NW_015548545.1:1028-1202 GCF_001515605.1 Sinocyclocheilus anshuiensis | reverse complement strand
GCTCATTGTGAACTCAAACTATCCTCATACTGTGATCCTCACGGTTTGAGTAGTATATGAAATCATTGTGAACTCAAACTATCCTCATACTGTGATCCTCACGGTGTGAGTAATATGTGAGCTCATTGTGAGTTCAAACGATCCTCATACTGTGATCCTCATGGTGTGAGTAGT
>NW_015548545.1:0-1007 GCF_001515605.1 Sinocyclocheilus anshuiensis | reverse complement strand
TCATTGTGAGTTCAATCGATCCTCATACTGTGATCCTCACGGTGTGAGTAGTATATGAAATAATTGTGAGTTCAAACGATCCTCGTACTCTGATCCTCACGGTGTGAGTAGTATGTGAGCTCATTGTGAGTTTCAAATTTTGAGCAGGTTGAGAGAAGGCAGTTCAAATATTAGTCACCGGGGATAAGATCATCTACATCTTGGTTAAGATTACTAAAAGTTTCGCACCTACAGCACACATTACATCCATTGATGCAGAAATGCAGATATGTTCTACATGCCTAAAGTATATAGAGAGATAAACCTTATAAACTGCTTGATTTTGTGTAACAACTTAAAATATAATCTGCATATACAATAAACTATAGTATTAATTTAGATCTCTCTACAGAAAGGCTTTTGCAGGTTTTAATACAATTTTATTTAATAACATTAGTAAGCTAAATAAGAATATTTCCAGTATGTGCCTCAGGCTTGCAAAGTATCGTCAACTCCTATATGAGCATCAATTGTAATCCTCTGCAAACTTTCAACACTTCGGCGGTCAGCAAACTTTGACTGTGCGTCTTGCGTCATCAGCCTGGAACTAAAGTTCAATTCAGTTCGGTTACTTCCTATGAACAGGCTCAAATAACAATTTGTTCAGAAATCGAACATCAAATTTGAAGCAAAAGCAATAATTAAAGCATATATCGTTAAGGAGTGGCAACAAAAATGGGATACGGGAAACACAGGATGTCATCTTTATAAAATACAGTGAGAAGTAGGAGTAGTGAGGATATCAACATTTTATCAAGTTTAAGGGTTGGTCACATGTTGAATAAAACTTTAAAATGAATAAATAAACATCCAACAGGATTATGTGAGCAGTGTTGCACACTTGAAATACGAGACTATAGACAAGCGTAATGAAATGAAGATGAGGTTCATCTTTAATAAACAAAACAAGCGAAAACAAAACAATGGCACATCTCTCTTTCTTGCTCACCGCAGAATGTTCAGGACCA
>NW_015548544.1:1425-1568 GCF_001515605.1 Sinocyclocheilus anshuiensis | reverse complement strand
AATAGAAAGCTAGTGTTTGTTTGTTTTTTGTTGTTTTAAAAAAAATTAAATAAAAAAATAAAAAAGAATATAAATATAGATAAAGTAGAATTAAAATAGAATAGAAAGTGTTAGAGTTAGAGGGTCAAATAAAGGTGGAACAG
>NW_015548544.1:0-141 GCF_001515605.1 Sinocyclocheilus anshuiensis | reverse complement strand
TGGTTGCTGTCCAGGAGGTTGTTCTGTGTGAGAAAGGCTGAGACTTGGTTGAACACAACTCGTTCAAGTATTTTTGCAATGAAACGTAGAAGGGAGACCGGTCTGTAGTTCTCTAAAAGAGTTGGGTTAAGAGTGGGTTTC
>NW_015548543.1:283-791 GCF_001515605.1 Sinocyclocheilus anshuiensis | reverse complement strand
GTGACACTGAATATTTTGCTTATACTCTTACTGATGAAGGGGGGTTAAAACCAGCAATTCTTGATTTTATTATAATGTAATTTATTTTAATGTTTCCAAAAACAGTGTAAGAGCTTTTCAGATCATCTTTTGTTCTCACCTTAACATCTTTTTAAGTACATCGATTTAAAGGCTTTTTGCCAGAGACAAATTCAATCTGACCACATCAAACCTCTGACCAATGACAAATGCCATGTATACTTTTGCTGTTTGTTGTGCCATATGCTCTTTTGAAATCACAGGATTCCTGCTGCATAAGTTCACATCCTGTGTCCTGCCTCAGAAAGAGGGACAAGCGGATTCTACCATGTTCAGTGCCTGTTCTTGTGGAGGTGTGAAGTATTCAATGGGCGTTTTGCATATCTATGAAGGGTGCAACACCATTCGATGAAGATCTCTCACACAGGGCTGAAAGGAGAACAAAGGCTGACCAGCTGCAACTGCAACAAGTCTGGACCAGAAGACTGAA
>NW_015548543.1:0-243 GCF_001515605.1 Sinocyclocheilus anshuiensis | reverse complement strand
TCACCTGCGGGCTTTCACATTGAGCAGCATTAACTACACAGAGCCGTTGTTCACTGACGAGTTGCGCAAAACAACGTTCATATTCGCGCGATTTTTTGCGCAGCTCGATTGATTACAGAACCGTCTTTACTGACAAGATGCGCATTAAATATCGCATGCGATTTATCGTGCAGCCCTAATTTAAAGGCTTTTTGCCAAAGACAAATTCAATCTGACCACATCAAACCTCTGACCAATGACAAA
>NW_015548542.1:1105-1279 GCF_001515605.1 Sinocyclocheilus anshuiensis | reverse complement strand
ATTTAGCCCTATGTGATGTCTGTTTTTATATTGTTTATCAACAGTGTACATTTTTATATTGTTTGGATTAACTAACGGAATAGACAGATATGAATGTTTATTCATAACCATACTGAAAATAAGTAAATATTGTTAGCTGATGCTAACTGTCTAGCTAACAAGCTTGCTGGTGCT
>NW_015548542.1:0-823 GCF_001515605.1 Sinocyclocheilus anshuiensis | reverse complement strand
ATTATATTTTCCTTAAAATGTTCTTCCTAACTTCAGGCCTTATTCTCATGTCATATATAACTGTGATGTTCTGCAAAACAACAAGCTTTAAAACACTTTTTTCTTACTGGTGAAAATCAGATCAAATCTGTTTTCTGTCAGGTACTTCGCAGTGTAAGCTTCATAGTGAACATTACTACATCACTCTCGTCAATGTAGTCCATATCAACAACAAAAATATATCTTGACTCCATATAGTGGTTATTTTGGGAAAATCCCAGGTATTTTGAGCAGTAGTATTATAAAAAAATATGTGCTAATATAAAATTTAATTAAGTAGCCTATATAAAATTGCAAAATAAATCTGTCTATCAGTACTTTTTTACTTAAGTACATAAAAAATCGAGTGCTTTTGTACTTTCACTCGAGTAAAATTGAAAAAGGAGTACTTTTACTGGATTAATATTTTATTATACGTATCTGTACTTTTACTCAAGTACTTGATTTGTGTACTTCGTCCACCACTGTTCAAAATAACCACAATCAAAATTAAAAAAAAATACTGAAAGAAATGAAATATTTTGTCTGTTTACTTGCAAGTCATTCTATCACTTACCAACATCAGAGAACAATGAACATGAGAATGTGTTGTTGTGTTGTTAAATTACTGAAATCTTAACTTAAAATCTAAGGGGGAAGTACCCCCTTAGATTTTAAGTTAAGATTTCAGTAATTTAAGAACACAACTTCCCGTAGCCTATAGTTTATGTATATGGGGTTCGGCTGACGAACAAGTTTGGGAACCTCTTAAGTTGAAGAGAGGAGTGTCATTTAAAAAAGAACA
>NW_015548541.1:0-945 GCF_001515605.1 Sinocyclocheilus anshuiensis | reverse complement strand
AGGAGCTCTTAAGAGTGGAGGTCTCAGCATAACGACTCTCTAAATCAAGAGGAGACCTAGCTACACTCAATGCCAGATCAGCAGAATGACTCTCTTAAATGGGAGGAAGCCTAACAACACTCAATCCTAGTTTAGAAGCTCTTAAGAGCGGAGGTCTCAGCATAACGACTCTCTAAACGAGAGGAGACCTGACTACACTCAGCGCCAGAGGCCGTCAGTGCGGCTCAAAAAGAAAGAGCCTACAACTCATATTTACTGCCTAAGTGGAGCTCTGGTGAGCGGAGGCTTCAGCAAGATGACTCTCTTAAACGAGAGGAAACCTAACAACGCTCAACCCTGGTAGGGGGACTCTTAAGAGTGGAGGTCTCAGCATAACGACTCTCTAAAGCGAGAGGAGACCTAGCTATACTCAACGCCAGAGGCAGTTAGTGAGGCTCAAAGGAAAGAGCCTACAGACTCATATTACTGCCTAAGCGGAGCTCTGGAGAGCGGAGGCTTCAGCAGGATGACGCTCTTAAACGAGAGGAAGCCTAAAAGACACTCGATCCTGGTAGGGGAACTCTTAAGAGTGGAGGTCTCAGCATAACGACTCTCCAAGGTGAGAGAAGACCTAACTACACTCAACGCCAGAGGCAGTTAGTGAGGGTTAGTGAAGCTCAAAAGAAAGAGCCTAAAACTCATATTACTGCCTAAGCGGAGCTCTGGGGAGCGGAGGCTTCAGTAGGATGACTCTTTTAAATGAGAGGAAGCCTAACAACACTCAGCCCTAGTAGAGAAACTCTTAAGAGTGGAGGCTTCAGCATGACGACTCTCTAGAACGAGAGGAGACCTGACTACACTCAGCGCTAGGGACAGTTAGTGAGGCTCACTATAGAGTCTACCTACTAATATTACTGTCTGAGCGGAGCTCTAGGGAGCGGAGTACACTGCATAACGACTCAAAAA
>NW_015548540.1:0-860 GCF_001515605.1 Sinocyclocheilus anshuiensis | reverse complement strand
GACCGCAAGTGCACATGAAGTGTTCCATTTGGGACAGGGCCTTAGTGCTAGCTGCGCTGCGCTTTGTTTGAGCCACTTTAATTTGCATTTGGGAACGCAACATTCATCATTAGAAACGTTTATAAATCTGTTGTTGTGTCAGTGTCACATTGTTACAAAAAGAAGTTTCAGTGTCACATAATCCTTCAGAAATCATTCTAATATTCTGATTTGCTGATCAAGAAACATTTCTCATTATTATCAATGTTAAAAACAGTTTTGCTGCTTAATATTTTTGTGGAAACAATGATACCACTCAAACATTTGTATAAGATTTAAAAAAGATTTTTAAATTTTATTCATCATGCATGAAAGTGATAAAAAGTGAGTGAAGACATTTAAAATGATTTCTATTTAATAAATGCATTAACAAATTTAATCAATATATTTGATAAATGCAAATAAATGCTGTTCATTAAGCTTTATATTTATCAAAAAATCCTGAAAAATAAAGTGTATCACTATTTCCACACAAAATATGAAGCAGCAAAATTGTTTTCAACATTTATAATTATCAGAAATGTTTCTTGAGTCAAATTAATTGTAATGATTTCTAAAAGATCATGTGACACTGAAAACTGGAGTAATGATGAAGATAATTCTGCTTTGCATCACAGGAAGAACATTACATTTTATAATGTATTCAAAGTGAAACCTTTTTTAAATTTGTAATAATATTTCACAATATTGCTGTTTTTTTTTTTACTTTATTTTGATCAAATAAATTCAGCCTTGACGAGCAGAAGATATTTATTTCAAAATCATTAATAACTAACGTTTCCAAACTTTTGGCAGGTACTTTAATAATAATAACAATTCTA
>NW_015548539.1:0-793 GCF_001515605.1 Sinocyclocheilus anshuiensis | reverse complement strand
GTGTGTCACGTGGATCTCAGCTGCTTCAGCAGGAGTTTTTCTGTGAGTTTGGACGCTTTGTCCTGTTTAAGATGAGAATAATTAACAGAAAGAAAAATAAATGTAAACTAAATTTCTGGGTGCGTCTCAATGAGCTCCCTACTTAGTCAGCGCACTGGTAAGGAAGTCAATCTGGGCTGCATTTCCCAAAAGCATTGTAAGCTTAAGTACATCGTACTAGTGATGTTACATATGACACTGAAGCTTCAAAGCGCATATCGAGTAAGCAGCACAATTTCTCACGAAGTTCTTTTCCGGAGCATGTATTGTTTTCAGAGAATCACGTGATCAATGAAAAACGAAGCCTCACTTTCTGTCCAATCACGTACGCGTGTCGGAATGTTCGAACCCACAGGGACTTGGGGCAAAAATGCCACTAAATTGGACAAAAATGCCCCTGCACAAACAAATTAAATATATTACGTCTGTTGCTAACAAAGTGAAAATGAACAGACAAGTGTCGATTGTGGCATCAAATTAAGATCTGCTCATGTTGCACCGTATTTCATTTTAGACATTTTTAAAATGTTGCGCATTTTAACCAATCACACACAATTCAGTTGAGCTTAGGAATGCAGTGGCCAATCAGAGGCGTTCAGATGAGTCATCGCTGAAACTCATCAGTTTTGAGTGCGCGCAAATTCTCTCATCATAAACAACAAAGCGAAGATGCACGTACAATGTAAGTAAGCGATTCATCTCACAGTGTATACAGCTTCAGTGATTTATAACGATAGTTTTTTTTTTTTTTTTT
>NW_015548538.1:412-588 GCF_001515605.1 Sinocyclocheilus anshuiensis | reverse complement strand
TTGGCAACTGGAAAAATACAACTATGCAGCAGTGATGATTTGGGTTTGTCACAACCGGATTCTACAGCATTTTCAGAAACTTACTGTGTCACTGTTCATTTCCTATAAAATACGTTAAGTATGACAGTATGGTAAATAAAAAATAAAGAATATATATACATATATAACATGAGTGT
>NW_015548538.1:0-401 GCF_001515605.1 Sinocyclocheilus anshuiensis | reverse complement strand
TACATATATAATGTGTGTGTGTGTGTGTGTGTGTGTGAGAGAGAGAGAGAGAGAGAGAGAGAGAGAAAGTATGGTAAAACAGGAAAAATTACACCTGTAATTTCAAACTGAAGGCTTATAATAGACCCTACTCTTAAAAGCGCTATTTTATTTCCTTCTTAGACAACCAACCAATCACATTCTTCAAAGGACTGTGTCATAGCTAGCAACGAGGTCAGCCCCGCATCCTCACTAAGATAAAAGTTTTTGTCTTTTCCTCACTCAGAGTTGCTCTCAGATTGGTCCTGAATCACTTTTAAGCTAAGACTCCTAGTTAGAAATTTTTAAGCTAAATTAGGAGCTCTGAGAGGATTTCTTAGAATCTTTAAAGGGGTCATATGATGTTGCTAAAAAGAACATTA
>NW_015548537.1:1443-1789 GCF_001515605.1 Sinocyclocheilus anshuiensis | reverse complement strand
TTTTTAATACCACCTTATATGAAATTTAAGACTTAAACCTGTAATAGAAATGCACATTATATTACATACATATATGTAATATTTAATGTGTTTAAAGTCAAAAGAAAACAAAATATCACTGTAATAAATTATAGGGCTGGGTTTTGACACAAGATTCGATTCAATATCGATTATTTTGGATACATATCAGGTACAGTGCATGCCAAATTTTCAAGGAAAAAAATCTCTCAACTAATGCTGTAAAATATAGGCTACATGAGAGTCAGTTGGTACACATTACTATAATATTGAAGGTAAAAATTGACTGATTTGTTAAAATTACACTTAATGAAGTTTTTAAAATAAT
>NW_015548537.1:1140-1390 GCF_001515605.1 Sinocyclocheilus anshuiensis | reverse complement strand
TTCGTTTTTTGAAATATAAACATAATGGTGGCTGTCATAAAAACTTGATGGATTTATTCAAACAAATTAAAATTTTTAGAACAGTACATCTTACTTTAATGAATGTTATATGGTGCATATATTTAGCAAAATGCCCCTCTCTACAGTTTTTTTTCTATCTGACTAATGAGTTTAGTTCACCAAATATGTTTTTCTGAGGTAAATGTGACATTACGTGACATTGTTTACAAGCCGTTATATTGACGTCTTT
>NW_015548537.1:632-926 GCF_001515605.1 Sinocyclocheilus anshuiensis | reverse complement strand
TTTGTGCTGAAACTGGTATTAATGTGGAGGAGATGATCAGTTCACGTGCGCTACGCGCTGCCGTGTCTGTTGAACTGAGGCTCTGAGCGATCTGTCACTTCACATTAAACAGCGCCAAAACGGGGTCATTCTATGGAAACGTCCACTTTTCTGTCCCTAGCCTGTACAGGAATATTACACTTGAAAAATAATTTAGTGTTACAATTTTTTTATATTTGAAAATAAAACAATGTGTTATTTGAACAATTACACCTTCTTGAGCCATCAATGTGGCAATATTTGTTTTTAAATAAC
>NW_015548537.1:0-163 GCF_001515605.1 Sinocyclocheilus anshuiensis | reverse complement strand
TGTATCATATTAAAATTACCAAAGCACAATGCTTATTGCGATATATTGGATGGGAAGTGCCCTTCAATGTTCTGTCTATTAAAGGGTCATGAAACCCCCCGTTTCAGCACTGGGTAGTTCTCACTAGTGATGGGAAGTTCGGATCATTTTACCGACTCGGACC
>NW_015548536.1:0-527 GCF_001515605.1 Sinocyclocheilus anshuiensis | reverse complement strand
CAAAAACAAAAGTGTTGCGTTTATAATTTTGTTCAGTGTATAACTATAAAATATATTCTACTCAAATTTTCTCCCTCTTGCAGGCACTCATGTCACTTCCATTTCTTTCAGGATAAATGAATGAATTCACGTGTTGTAAATCAGTCTGTAGGCCAATAGCGCACACAGCCCCTAAATTTAGCGATCAACTATGCATATTATAAACTTAACTTTCTTCTATTAAAACTTCTATTAAAACTTTACTTTTTTCTATTAAATGATTTTGTCTTTGTTACTCTTAGTTATAAAGGATGGTAGCACAGCATTTTTTAATGATTGTCTTCATGAGTACAGCATTTTTGAATGATTGTCTTCATGAGTTTGTCTGCATCCATATTGCATGTTTCCTCTCACTTGCAAAGTATGTTTGCAGTTATTTCTTCTAGTTCTTTCAAAGCAGTTCTTTCTGCGTTTCCGCTCACATATTTTTAGATCTGTTTCACTGAGGTTCCAAATAATGGCTCATTGGCTTAGATATAACACCTAGA
>NW_015548535.1:334-506 GCF_001515605.1 Sinocyclocheilus anshuiensis | reverse complement strand
TGCCTTATAGATAACCTTAAGACTAACATATTGATACTAACTAGAGGTTAAACTTTAATTTTGATTTCATGGGGACTTTAAAGGTGATTTTCTCAATATTTTGATTTGTTTTGCACCCTCAGATTCCAGATATTCAAATAGTTGTATCTCGGCCAAATATTGTCCTATCCTA
>NW_015548535.1:0-132 GCF_001515605.1 Sinocyclocheilus anshuiensis | reverse complement strand
CGCCACAGAGCGCCATTCACATAGTTTTCCATTAAATTACATTATATTGGTCCCGAATCGTTGTTAATGTACATACTGAATTGTGTTTTGTGCATTTTCAGCAAAACGTTTGTCTTTCTGTGGCTCTAATAA
>NW_015548534.1:0-484 GCF_001515605.1 Sinocyclocheilus anshuiensis | reverse complement strand
TTTCGGCCCGGCGGTCGAAGGATTCGCTGAACGCTTCACAGAGGCACAGAAATCGTCCCAGGCTATGCAACATTTCCTGCCTAAGCGCTCCAGCTCCGCTGCTGCCTCAGCTCGCCCTAAATCTGCGCCGACTCAGCAGCCTGCGAAACCAGCACCTGCCGTCCCCGCTGTTCAGCCCGCTAAAGCACAGCAGACGCGGGGACGCTCACGCTCGGTCAAACGCTACCCTCTTCCTAAGCGCCAGGGGCCCCGACCCAAGATTGCGTTTGACCCGGCGCCTCAGGCATAATCCTGATCCGTGAGACAGGAAGGGGATGGGGTCAGATCTCGCCACGGCCGGACCGCCCCTCAAGCAGCCTTTCTTACACCTCTTGACACCCCGTTCAGCTCCGGGTGCAGAGGGAAATGTGTTTTGTGCGAACAACGGTCCGTTCATGCACCCAAGCATTCAACCGCTGTGATAGCAGAAAAAATAATAAAACAC
>NW_015548533.1:1149-1383 GCF_001515605.1 Sinocyclocheilus anshuiensis | reverse complement strand
TTTAATATAGGCTTTTATTTACATACATATAAATATTGATAAATTGCATTACAAAATTCTCAATCTTAAACATTTGCTCATTCTGTGTATTTGTGCCTCTAAAATAGGGTAACTTTGTTGCAAAGGCTAACAGCACAAGGAAGCTTGATTTCAAAATAAATTGAATTTACAAAAAAAGACAAGTACACAGTCAGTAATAAAATTATAAAACAAATGACCTCAATTCAGTTTGAG
>NW_015548533.1:0-997 GCF_001515605.1 Sinocyclocheilus anshuiensis | reverse complement strand
AGTATGTTAGGCCTATTTATTTAGATAAATGGAACATCAGATGGCTTTGACCTGTAATGATTGTACAATGTCGTGATGCAGTTAGGCAGACTAGGATATGTATATGTACAAATCAGACAAATATCCCATTCCAAAACATTTCTAGCATAAACTTACATTGTAAAGAAATCAAAGTTTCATCTTTGATTGTTGAAAGACTTTCTGGTGCATTTCACTTACAGCCAATAACATTTCCAGTAGGATTTTTCATCGATCAGGCATGGATCTATTCTGAATGGTTGATAACTTTTGACAAAGTTTAATCCAGGAGCAAAGAGAAATAATTTCTACTTTAAAAGCACGGAGAGATCGCGACTGCACACAGTCTGCGCACAGGCAATATCGGAGTGAGAGGACACCCAGCAAGCAATTTTGCGTTTAAAAGACGTCTATTAGATGTCTAAATATAGCCTAGACGTCTAGGCTAAAACGAGGCTACATTTGGGCTGTCAGTGAAAATCTAATAGACGTCTAATCATAGCCCATTTATAGACTAGTCATCAATTAGACGGCTATTAAACGACTACATATATACGTCTAATAGACGGTGTATATGCGTCTAGGCTAAAACAAGGCTAAATTTGGGCTGTCAGTGAAAATGTGATAGACGTCTAACCATAGCCCAAGAATAGACTAGTCATCAATTATACCGCTATTAAACGACTACATATATACGTCTAATAGACGGTGAATATGGGTCTAGGCTAAAACAAGGCTAAATTTGGGCTGTCAGTGAAAATCTAACAGACGTCTAATCATAGCCCAGGAATAGACTAGTGATCAATTAGACGGCTATTAAACGACTACATATATACGTCTTATAGACAACAAAATGGCAATCCATCCATACAGCTTTTATTAAGAAAAATAACATTTTTAACAACTTGGACAACGTAAGACAATACAAAATGACAAAAATACAAAAGAATTAATGACAAAATAAAATGTTATAAATACA
>NW_015548532.1:0-988 GCF_001515605.1 Sinocyclocheilus anshuiensis | reverse complement strand
TAAAGTCGAATTATTTAGTTTGAATGTGTTTAGATATTTTACTGGACAATTTTTTTGTTTTGACAGTGCATGTATCTATTCCTTCTCAAGAGCCCTTCTTGATCAATGCTAGTCGAGATCTCCCCCCTTTTGTTTCATCTGGACAGGTTTTCCTTCCTGAAGGATACAGGCATGTATCCTTGGCCGTAGGAAAGAGAATCATCTTCTATTCTGCATCCCTGTATGTTCCATCCGGACATTTAACATGTGAAAGGAGGGAAAGAAGTACGAGGTGAGCAAAATCTTTACTCATTTTGCGTGATCCCTGAGAACATGATCCTCACTGCTGCTCTTTCATCCCAGACTCATGCTTTTCCCTCTGCACTCATTCTTCTTCAGGAACAGACAGATGATCATGGAGGCCTCACTGTTCTGCCTTGGGATCAGCACAGTGGTGTGTGATTGATACCCGGGGCAGAATCCCAAGTGAGGGTTATTTTACACACACCTACACACTCCTTCACACTGAGATATCTACTCGCTCATACACAAAGAAATGTGCGCAAATGCAGTGATCAAACATCTTGACGTCTGTGTACACACATATACTGTATATATGCCCATAAGCTCTTATAGGGACATAACTGTAGAGTGAGCAATATTTACTCATACATTCTTGTTACTTTAAGTGTCGGATTGCAGAAGACAGTGTAAGGTCTCTGTCTTGTGAAACAGGCCCCCATAAGCTGTGGATTTACCACGTGAATTATGAAACAGGAATAGCAACAAAGCTTTCTTTGTATCAAGGACTGAAAAGGTTCGTTCACAACATATAGAAACCACGATGTCTTGTGACCAACAATGAGTGCAACTATTATATCCAGCAGGAAAAGGATGAGTAATTTAATTACACCCTCGGGCTTGCAGAACAACAGACCTAAAGGAACAGTGACAATGTGATTCAATCTATACAGCATGACGCCACATGACTTTTTGAACATCTGCTTCC
>NW_015548531.1:417-527 GCF_001515605.1 Sinocyclocheilus anshuiensis | reverse complement strand
TAGCTGAGGGGGCAAACACCCAGCTCTCACATGAGAGGGGAGCTCAACCTACCGCATATTCCAATGCTGGAACAGCTAGCAATAATTTACTTAGCTGAGGGAGCAACACA
>NW_015548531.1:0-227 GCF_001515605.1 Sinocyclocheilus anshuiensis | reverse complement strand
GGTAAGCATATAGCAAGCTTAGCCAAAAAAAAACAGCGCATCAGGGCGGCAGAGGAAGGGCCTAGATCGCCTGATGTCTGCTGGTTCCAGGTGCTCTGGGAAAACAGAGAACTCAACTCTCACGTGAGAGGAGAACTCCGAACTCAGAAAGAATAGCGTGCTCATAGGCAGCCCTTTGGTAGAGGGGAGCACTGCTAATACTACCACGAGAACAGCCCACGGAGCGA
>NW_015548530.1:84048-92419 GCF_001515605.1 Sinocyclocheilus anshuiensis | reverse complement strand
TACAGAAATTAACTTTAAATTTGAATTCAAACACTGTTTAAACTACATTTAAAATAAATGAGTGGTAAAATTAGAGAGAAGAGGGGGAAAGAACCCTGATTAAAAATAAAAAAATAAATAAGGGTCTCTTAAGCCATAAAACCCCAAAGATCATGCATGATTCTACGCAGACGCTACAATAGTTTTTTTAGGTAATTAAATTACAGTTGAAATTACTTTTTAAAGCGAATAGCAACACATTAAATACGGTAATGATGAAACACAGCATACAAATTAACCAACCACCTCAGCAGCAGACAAAAGAAAATACACTGCATTCATTATATCTTTTGTGAGCCTTTCCCTGATTTTATCATCCTTTTTTATAGTCTGACGTTATCACTTAGAGCCAATGCATACATACTGACACTGCAAGCAGGAACATATATCTGTCAGACTAGTGCGATGAAAGGAAAGTTACAGCCCACGCTCCGTTCACTCCAGGAAGTCACAAAAGACCACAAAAACAAAAGAAAGAGGGAGGGGGGAAAATCAAAAAATAACTTTACAGTATCACAGTGCCATGACACACACTAGAGAGCTACATAAGGCTCAACTCAAAACAAACATATCAAGTGCCACAGGACACAACAAAGGAAGCAAGTAGAAGCGTAAAAATAACAAAAAAAAAACGTACAGAATATAGACAGGAACATGGAAATTCAAAAGTCAAAAAATATCCTGCATTGCCTCCTCTAAGCTAAATGTCCAATTTTTAAAACCCTATCTCATTACTAACACAGCTGCCAGTAATTGCTAGGATTAATTACAAAAGGGACTCTCTTTGGTATATGAGACAGGGTGTGCAGTAGGGCAACAGTGATCAGTTCTTTCATTACCCACAGGATACGTCTCGATCTTTCCAAATAGATGAAAGTGCCAGACATAAAATCAGAAATGATAAACAGGAAAATCTTGGTTGTTACTGTTGTATAACAGCCTTAGACTGACAACCATATACAATAAAGCAGCATCAATGCCACGTTGAAAATGTCAAGTTTAATAATGTTAAGTCATTCCTTTAAGTAAACTATGTATATTATGTCAGAGATAAATCCAAAATCTGCATGCACCTATAGTGGAGCCCAAAAGTCTCCAGGAATATGGGATTTGGAATGTAATTTAAATATGGTAAAAAAAAAAAAAAAAAAGAACATAAAATTAAGTTTCAGGATTTTTCACATTTTTAAACAAAAAAAATCACAATAAAATTAATCATTATCCTTTTTAATAATTATGTAATAATTATTAGTTTTTTTTCAGATCAAGTTTTCACTCAAATTGCTTATACTATAATTTGTCAGGAAAAGTTCTGTATTAAATATGAAAGTCTCAGACATTTGGAATCCACAGTATATGTTCTACTCTGTGTTGTTATTGTTTACTAAAAATCTTTTTTCTATAATTAAAACAAAGCTGAAATAAAATAAATATTAAATTAAAAACTTTTAAAAAGTTAAATAAATAAACGCATTTTAGAAATGTTGCCTTGCAAACAAATTGAAATAAGTTGAGGTTGAAGTAGTAAAATGACAAACTAAAACATGCATTTATATAACAAAAAATGACAAAAGCACACAAAATGACTCAAACTTAAATTAAACCCCAACTAAAAATATTAATAAATACTATAATAATATATAAAAAAATACTAAATTAACAAAAACAGACCAAAATCAAGACTGTGATAATAATGTACAATTTGTTCAAAGATGAAACATTGAAAACACAAATTTAGATGCAAACTGGGACCTTAAGACAGTACAGTCCCACAACCCATATGTCTATCCCTCACAGCCACGTTTTCATTCATGTCAAATTAAATATGGCACTTACCTTGACTAAAGTCCACAGGGTATATCATAAATCCCTTATACTCTTTATAGAAACAATAAACCGCTGCACCCCGTGCACAGTCTCGGGCAATTTGCTGAATAAACAGATTTCTATCACCCACTGTGCTTGACTTGGCATGTCATCGTATGGAGGTAAGTCCTGCTATCTTCACTGTCTTCCCCCTTTTACAGAACACAGTCCTTTGAGATTAGCCTCCTATTCTCCACAACTGATGAAACTCCTGTGTGACATCTTGAATTAGGAAACTTTCTCTCATGTACCTCTATCAGAAAATGAAATCTCGCCTCATTCACTGTGAAGATCCCATGAACTGTTTGTGTTTGCTCAGCCTGGTTAAAAAGGTTAGGCTAGGGCAAAATATTCCCTGAAGATTTTTTTGTTGTTGTTGTTTTTTTTCCTGTGGCAAAATGTAGGATTAAATTTTTTACATGCTGTTTTTAAGCACATTATGGATTTGTTGAGCAGCTTAGAAGCTGGGATAGATTTATCGCCTTTGGACATGTTGCAGCCTGTCACGGTGAAGCTATTTTAGCCTCATCCTGTTAAATCTTTTACTTTTTCCCCTCCTAAATATTTACCTGTTATATTTATCACTGTTTCTCATTTTGCAATATTATGCTCTAAAAATACATGAGCTCAAATTAGATAGTGAAGTCATTACATTAGGTTGAAGCCTGCCCACTTGCAGTGCCACTCATATTAATTTAACTATAAACACAATGATAAATCACTTACCAAATGATGATTAATGTCATTTTTAAGAAGCCGATACAACTAATCATGTCTAAATTCCTTCACTGTCAAGGTATATTCAAATCACATCTCACAAATGGGTGATTTCCCAGACAGAGACTAAGCCCACTCACCATATGTCATTCAAATGTGGATTAACAGTGCTTGTCTATCATTTAAAATTAACAGTCTCTGACTAATGTTTAAAATAGCCAGGATTATGGGTCTCACATAGCCATATCAGATGGTCCAAACTGCAGCTTATGCTGGCCAATAAAATGGATCAATCTGAGCAACAAAGAAAGAAAGAAAGAAAGAAAGAAAGAATGAATGAATGAATGAATGAATGAATATATAGAGTGGCCCCAAACACTATTTGTACAGTTAAGCCAAAATTAAAAATGTGTACATGAATTTGCACTACATGACAAACGATTTAAACTTAAAAAAATATCAAAGTGGCATTTATTTTAAAGTATAGCATAACACTTTTTAAGTTTTTGTTTCAAAATATGAAAATGTTCAAAATGAAGCAAAAAATCTTGGATATTTACTGGTTGTCAAACTTTGTGGAACATGTTCATAGTTAATATGATAAACTACTGTGGTTACTCTGCTAGGACATCTATGTCAATGTGATGGGGATTGACTTTGTCACACTGACCTTGTGGATGTATGAAGACCAACTGGTTAAAATAATTCAAATGTATTCTGAGAAAAGCTCTAGCATTTTTTGTTTGCAGATGCAACATTATTTGATATTTTATAGATAAAGCAATATATTAATATTTTGTAGCTAATGCAATGAATTGAAGATTTTAAGTGTGACTTAAGTGTTCAAATACTTTTGTGCCACTGTATATACCAAAAACACCACAAACAAGCCTCAACCATGGTAAAATAGTGTACAGCTTATATCATTTTTTTATACAATATACAGACAATATGTGTATAGGAATCAAATACAACCTGAATTAACTATGCTAGTTTGACGGGGTTTTTTTTTTGCAGTACCTGGTATCATTGGTTGTGTTGTGGAGGACTGGCAGTGTTGTGGAGGACTGGCAGTCAACCTCTCACTGAGCTTCGTTTTGCAAGTAGCCTACTGTGTTTGTACTTCCAATTGACTGTCTTCAGAAATTCTCATCCCTCATACTTCATTAGCTCTAAGCATTTCAAATTTTTCATCTGGAGTTCTTCATCAGGTTCAAGTAGATTAGTGTGGTAAAAGGTGAATCAACACTTATGTAAAACAGCTCCAGAAAGTGTTCAATGGTGCATGCAAACTAATATAAAACTGCACAGGTCTTTAGTTCTTACAATATCACATCAAAGGCTCTAAAAAGTCACCAACAAAAGTATAATGGCATATTTTACCAATATCACACACTCAGATTTCTTCATTTGTTGTACATGTCAACACCCGTTTCAATAAATACAGAACACTTTTTTAATTCACACTCTTTTTCCATGTTTCCATGACCTTATTAGAAATTTTACACTTGATTTCTTACCTTAGTTCTTTAACACAGATAGTATTGACCTACAGTACCAGACATTTGGCTCAAGATACAAATAATTAAACCTTTTAGTGAACCACAGTTTGAAATTCATTAGTGATGTAGCCTAGTGGTTAAAGATTCAATCTGATCTGACCCTTCACAAAGGGAAATCTATAACCTATCATCATGTGCCCTTGAGCAAGACACCTAACCTCACATTGTTCATGTCATTACTGTACTCTGAGATGTTTGGGATAAAAGTGTCAGCTGAATGACAAATATGAAATCATTTTTATCCTGAGATTCACTTCCTGAGCTAATGTAAACATCTGAAAAACGATTGATTAAGCAATCGAAAGGTGATCTCAATAGTGTAACTGAATGGTATACAGAAAGACTTTCATTGGGAGGAACGAGGCCATGAACCCTTGGAGGTTTGCTTGAAATGTTCATGAGGGCTCCTGGAGGGATCAGCCTAGTGAAAGCTGTGTATTGATTAATGTTTTCATTGAGACACTGAGGTCAGAGTGGATAAGTCAGCCTTTAAAATGCCCCTATTATGCCTTTTTGAATATTACCTTTCATGCAGTGTGAACATAAACTGTCTGCAAAGTTGTGAAGCCGATGAAGCGGCCAGAAGAAACAGTAGCTACATCACTGACCTGTTCAGGGCTTCAAGTGCAAGTCAGTTTCATCTGTAAATACGCTAGATAGTTTTGTCTTTATTAACCTAGTTGAGCATTAAACTGCTAGTATCTTTTAGGCTATCAGTAGCACCCCATTATTATCATCATTCAGAATAGTACTGTGCTAAAGGACATCAATTTCGATTGTAAAGTTACATTAAAAAAATGAGCAGAGACAGATATTCACATGTATTTATTGTACAGGGAGGGAGGGAGCTAGAGACAGCAACACAAAAATAATACAAGTCACAGCCTAATAATTCAATAGTGTGTTCAGTATTAGAATTTTTCAACAAATATATTGTACTAATTTTGACATTTAGGCACTTTTTCAGCATCATTACTCCAGTTTTCAGTGTCACATGATCCTTCAGAAATCATTCTAATATGCTGATTTGCTGCTCAAACAACATTTATTATTATTAGTACGTTGTAATATTATTGATCTGAAATAGAAATATTTTGTAACATTATAAATGTCTTTATCATCACTTTTGATCAAAAAATGTTTGATTGCTAAATAAAAGTAATCATTTCTAATAAAAAATTATACTAACTCCAAGCTTTTGGTATAGTGCATGTATAATGTTACAAAAGCTTTTTATTTCAGATAAATGCTGATCTTTGGATGTTTCTATTCATCAAAAAATTCTGATGTACTCAACTGTTTTAAATATTGATAATAATAATAATAATAACAACAACAAATATGTTTCTTGAGCAGCAAATCAGCATATTAGAATGATTTCTGAAGGATTATGTGACACTGAAGACTGACAAAAATTCAGCTTTGATCACAGAAATAAATTACATTTTAAAATATAATCCAATCGAAAGCAGTTATTTTAAATAGTAAAAATATTTTTTTTCCCCCAATATCTCTGGGGGGGGGTCAGAGATATTGGGGAAAATGAAGAATAGGGAAAGGGAACTGAAGGTGCAGTGCAAGAGAGAACCTTTTATTATTTTACACGGCCCCAGACTAAGGATTTAGAACTTTTTATGTGATGGTCATACAAATAATAGGGTTGTATGTGGTTTCAGAAATTGTTGTGGATGTATAGGCTATATACAGCAAAATCGCACCTTTTGGGGTACAAAAACTTGTCATTGGAGCAGTACACTTAAAAGGACATATTTGTTAATTTTTTACCCCTAATAGGTAGGCCTACAAATTAGTACCTTAAGGGTACAAATTACTACTCTAAGTGGTTAAAAAGGTACAAAGATGTCCTTATAAGAGTACTGCTAGGGTGGAAATACAACGATATTTCTTCAAAAGCAGATCGTGGAGACATTTTAATCGTCCACGATCAAAAATCGTCATATCGCACACCCCTAACTACCAAGTATAATCAATCTCACACACACAAACAAGCACAACGAAATCACTTCACACTATTAAGCGGCTGTATTATGAACATGCAAAACTGTATCGCACGCGTGCTACAGTGGTAAATGTATTCATCACACAGACAAGTTTTTTCGTAGCATGTGCATATATGCACGTATATGTCTATGGATATGGACATATATGCCGCACTGTACAGCCCTGCATTAATGGTTAATCCAGAATTCCCACATGGAGGTCATACTAATCTAATGGGAGGCCTTAATGAGAACTCTTTGCTGTCGAGTTGAAGGAGGTGACAGATGAAGGATGCTTGAGTTCATTTAAGGATTGTGAGTGCAGTGGGTACAGCAAGTCTCAGCACATCAGAGCTGTTTTGTGTTTTTGGAAGCAACAAACAATAGCTTTATTGTTCTACCTGGATTGTCTTCAAAAAAATACACTGGTCTCTATTATAGGTTGAAGTTTGGATGTCGGTTCCCAACCAGACCAGCACTAAACCGCATGCACAAGTTTGAAAATACTTTTCAGCAGGGTAGCCCATTACTATCAGAGAGGAAAACGGTTATTTAATTTGGGGCACATTACATTCATCCATTTTTGAGATCATTAATCTATCAGTTCATTTTTGACCGATGCTTTAGATAAAAACCCATCAGGCTGCTTTCCTCACTGAAGTCTAAGCTACCATTGATGTCATGATGAATAGTCTCTGATAAATCAAGCCTTTGTCATGTGAACCATGTCAGTTATATTCTGAGTGGTGAGACAATGCCTTATAAAATAATAAAAGACTGAATACCACTTACCAGCCTGTGTTGAACTCCACATGGGCATCAAAGAATCCCACAACAGGAGCAGTGGCTGCGTTCCAGCCATGAATCCTGGCCCGTATAAGTCCCTCTCTTTTACTGTTCCTCACGATCTTCACCAGGCCGGGATATCGCTTATTCACGTAATGATCCAGATTGAACTTCAACTCCACTACGAGAGAAAAACAGAGCATGTGAAGGAAGAAAATCCAAACCTCCTACATCAATAATAGGGACTTCGACATTTGTCTTTTTATTATATGAAGGTCTCATTGTCTTGGAAACCCTTTTTCATGCCACATTGTGCTTTTATTTATTTTTTTTAACTTTTATGCACATATTGCATTATGAAGGCATTGATTATTAATAGTTTTTGATCTTATAAATTCATCCAAAACAAAAATTATTGCATTTGAAAAATCAAAAAAAAAAAAAAAAAAAAAATTTATATTTGTGTTGCGTATATCTGTTTTTACGGCTGTCACTCAGCTGTATTGTCATTTTAACCAATAAATAACAATTATGTTTTTTTAAATGTTAGTGTACTTGGTTACCAAGGACACCAAGGAGGTACTGTATTTCATCTCAAGCGTACTTCATTCATTATGTATTTTTTGGATACATAAAATGCTAGCTATGAAATCTTGTCTCTTAACAAGACATATTTGAGATGTGATGGAAATATTCCGTTTTCTCGGAGCTCGCAACACGGCTGCCATGCTCGGCGCCATCTTGAAACCATCTTTTTTCCCCCCAAAGAGACAAAATTATCTTGTAATATAGTTATATGCACAGTTATATGCAAGGAAAAAAAATATTAGTGAGAGTCTGAAAAGTGTGTTTTATGGCTAAAATCTGAAGAAACACCCATCATCTCTTTGTGACGAGAGGGGCAGTGCCGAGAGCCGTGGGAACGGAGCGAGGCCGGTGGAGTAAATGCTAATGCGCGACACCTGCGCCACTCACCGGTCTCGAGTCCCACGGAGGAGCTCCGGAAGTATAAAAGGAGCCATGGCGGAGCAGGGAGCTCTGGAAGCCATGGCGGAGCAGGCAGACTAGGAGGCCATGGCAGAGCATACAGTTCAGGAGGCCATGGCGGAACAGGGAGCTCGGGGAGCCATGGCGGAGTAGGGAACTCAGGAGGCCATGGCTGGATGGCGCAACTCGGTCCGGCCACTACGGATGGACCCATACTCGGGGACAGGAGCCCTCACTGGGCTAAACTCGGGGACTGGAGCCCTCACTGGGCTAAGCTCGGGGACTGGAGCCCTCACTGGGCTAAGCTCGGGGACTGGAGCCCTCACTGGGCTAAGCTCGGGGACTGGAGCCCTCACTGGGCTAAGCTCGGGGACTGGAGCCCTCACTGGGCTAAACTCGGGGACAGGAGCCCTC
>NW_015548530.1:80861-82813 GCF_001515605.1 Sinocyclocheilus anshuiensis | reverse complement strand
CCGGCGGTCTGGACGGCGGGCTATGGTAGTTGGCCCCGAGCCAGAACAGAGAATTGATGGTGGCGTCATCCAATGCAGTCGCTGCAGCGAGCCCGCAGAATTCCCAGGCGTACTCGAAGAAGGGGATATCTCTGCGGCCTAAGGCGGAGAAACGAGCGGCGATTTCCATGATCGCGGGGGGGGGAAAACAAGAAAACAAAAGACTTTCAAAACTGGAAACAAAACAGGGAAAAGGGGCACCGCTTACTTTCTGTTTTGATCCGGTATTCTGTCACGTTGCGCCTACGGTGAGGAGCGAGGAACAAGGAGCGAGGAACAAGGAACAAGGAGAACGCTGGAGAATCAGGATACACAGTCTTTATTGACATTGACATTCCGTAATATATAAACTTAATAGCATAAAAGAAAAAAGAAGGTTTTAGTGGAACTATAGATGACACCGTAAATAAATCTGCCTGAATCTCCCCACTCCTTTAGTCTCTCAGAGTTAGCTATCTGTCCTCATTCAATAAGAATTCTGGGAGGTAAACAAATGGAGTTCAAAGAGAACACGCACACACTCACAGAGACAAACACACACATACACACACTCAAGAAAGATAGATGAGTGCTTGGGCTTTTTCCTGCAGGTTGCTGAGTGCTCTAGTTTCTAAGGGGAGAGGAATAAAGAGGAACAGAGCACTCTTTAAGGCACTGATGCACACAACTACCTCCCCTGTCATTCATCAGCTCAGAAGAACAATTAACATTTCAATGTTTCAGTGCAATGGGAAACCCTGGCACTGGACTTAATCACCCAAGAATATGATTTGAAATTATTTTACTTAAAAAGTGAGATGTTTTTAAGTTTGCCCATAAAGACTCATAGGTCACGTACACAGTAACCACATTTAAATACCAGAGTGAATCCCCTAGATTATTGTTTTGTACACTTATTTAGCGTCTTTGGGCTTGTTGTTTGGGCTCCAGTTTTGGAGTTAATAAAGTAGGCAGATGCAGGTGACTATATTTTTTTATGTGGTTTATTTCCAAGATAACACATTTGGATAGATAATTATGGGCACATTATGGGCTTATTCTTATTTGTGACCCTGGACCACAAAACCAGTCTTAAGTCGCTGGGGTATATTTGTAGAAATTCATTGTATGGGTCAAAATTATTGATTTTTCTTTTATGCCAAAAATCATTAGGATATTAAGCAAAGATTTTTTTTGCACCCTCAGATTCCAGATTTTCAAATAGTTGTATTTCGGCCAAATATTGTCCTATCCTAACAAACCATACATCAATGGAACGCCTATTTATGCAGCTTTCAGATGATGTATAACTCTCAATTTCGAAAAATTGACCCTTATGACTGGTTTTGTGGACCAGGGTCACATTTGTTGTTGATTTTTTTTTCTAGCAAGATCTGGCAACACTAATGAGTCAAAACATACCCTGCGATTTCTTGCACTGCACATACAGAAAAGATACAACTCTGATACAGGTTTATACGTCATTAACAACAGGTTGTGCAGTTCGGTTCTGTACACACTGCATGGTAGTTGTCAACCTGAATTTTTTTAAAGTGATGTGTAGCCAAGTATGGTGTCCCATACTTCATGGAATTTGTGCTCTGCATTTAACCCATCCAAGTGCACACACACAGTAGTGAGTAGTGAACACACACACAGTGAACACACACACACTCACACCCACCCACCCCCACACAGAAACACATACAGTGAATACACACTCACTCACTCACTCACTCACTCACTCACTCACTCACTCACTCACTCACACACACACATACAGTGAACACACTCACACCCACACACACAAACACAGTGAACACACAAGTGAACACACACACACACACATACAGTGAACACACAAACTCACACACACACACACACACACACACACAGTGAACACACATACACACACACACACACCCACACACAGC
>NW_015548530.1:73732-79262 GCF_001515605.1 Sinocyclocheilus anshuiensis | reverse complement strand
TGGGCTAAACTCGGGGACAGGAGCCCTCACTGGGCTAAACTCGGGGACAGGAGCCCTCACTGGGCTAAACTCGGGGACAGGAGCCCTCACTGGGCTAAACTCGGGGACAGGAGCCCTCACTGGGCTAAACTCGGGGACAGGAGCCCTCCGTGGGCTAAACTCGGGGACAGGAGCCATTCGTGGGCTAAACTCGGGAACAGGAGCCCTCTTTGGGCTGGATTCGGGGGCTGGAGCCCACACTGGAGCGAGCTCTGGGGCTGGAGCCGACCGCCTTCTCCTCCTTAGATTCTCCTTTAGGTTCGGGGTGAAAGGCGTGGTCGGCGGGCTTGAGTGAGCCACGGCCAGTGGGCTTGACTGAGGAACGGCCGGCGGGCTGGACGGCGGGCGATGGTAGTTGGCCCCGAGCCAGAACAGAGAATTGATGGTGGCGTCATCCAATGCAGTCGCTGCAGCGAGCCCGCAGAATTCCCAGGCGTACTCGAAGAAGGGGATATCTCTGCGGCCTAAGGCGGAGAAACGAGCGGCGATTTCCATGATCGCGGGGGGGGGAAAACAAGAAAACAAAAGACTTTCAAAACTGGAAACAAAACAGGGAAAAGGGGCACCGCTTACTTTCTGTTTTGATCCGGTATTCTGTCACGTTGCGCCTACGGTGAGGAGCGAGGAACAAGGAGCGAGGAACAAGGAACAAGGAGAACGCTGGAGAATCAGGATACACAGTCTTTATTGACATTGACATTCCGTAATATATAAACTTAATAGCATAAAAGAAAAAAGAAGGTTTTAGTGGAACTATAGATGACACCGTAAATAAATCTGCCTGAATCTCCCCACTCCTTTAGTCTCTCAGAGTTAGCTATCTGTCCTCATTCAATAAGAATTCTGGGAGGTAAACAAATGGAGTTCAAAGAGAACACGCACACACTCACAGAGACAAACACACACATACACACACTCAAGAAAGATAGATGAGTGCTTGGGCTTTTTCCTGCAGGTTGCTGAGTGCTCTAGTTTCTAAGGGGAGAGGAATAAAGAGGAACAGAGCACTCTTTAAGGCACTGATGCACACAACTACCTCCCCTGTCATTCATCAGCTCAGAAGAACAATTAACATTTCAATGTTTCAGTGCAATGGGAAACCCTGGCACTGGACTTAATCACCCAAGAATATGATTTGAAATTATTTTACTTAAAAAGTGAGATGTTTTTAAGTTTGCCCATAAAGACTCATAGGTCACGTACACAGTAACCACATTTAAATACCAGAGTGAATCCCCTAGATTATTGTTTTGTACACTTATTTAGCGTCTTTGGGCTTGTTGTTTGGGCTCCAGTTTTGGAGTTAATAAAGTAGGCAGATGCAGGTGACTATATTTTTTTATGTGGTTTATTTCCAAGATAACACATTTGGATAGATAATTATGGGCACATTATGGGCTTATTCTTATTTGTGACCCTGGACCACAAAACCAGTCTTAAGTCGCTGGGGTATATTTGTAGAAATTCATTGTATGGGTCAAAATTATTGATTTTTCTTTTATGCCAAAAATCATTAGGATATTAAGCAAAGATCATGTTCCATGAAGATATTTTGTAAATTTCCTACTGTAAATATATTAAAACTTAATTTTTGATTAGTAATATGCATTGCTAAGAACTTAATTTGGACAAATTTAAAGGCGATTTTCTCAGTATTTAATTTTTTTGCACCCTCAGATTCCAGATTTTCAAATAGTTGTATTTCGGCCAAATATTGTCCTATCCTAACAAACCATACATCAATGGAACGCCTATTTATGCAGCTTTCAGATGATGTATAACTCTCAATTTCGAAAAATTGACCCTTATGACTGGTTTTGTGGACCAGGGTCACATTTGTTGTTGATTTTTTTTTCTAGCAAGATCTGGCAACACTAATGAGTCAAAACATACCCTGCGATTTCTTGCACTGCACATACAGAAAAGATACAACTCTGATACAGGTTTATACGTCATTAACAACAGGTTGTGCAGTTCGGTTCTGTACACACTGCATGGTAGTTGTCAACCTGAATTTTTTTAAAGTGATGTGTAGCCAAGTATGGTGTCCCATACTTCATGGAATTTGTGCTCTGCATTTAACCCATCCAAGTGCACACACACAGTAGTGAGTAGTGAACACACACACAGTGAACACACACCCAGAGCAGTGCGCAGCCATTTTTGCTGCGGTGCCTAGGGAGCAGTTGGGGGTTCGGTGCCTTGCTCAAGGGTCTCACCTCAGTTGTGGTATTGAAGGTGGAAGAGAGTTCTGGTTATTCACTCCCCCCTGAGTACTGAGACTCAAACCCACGACCTTTGAGTTACAAGTTCAACTCTCAAACCATTAGGCCACGACTTGTGAGTCAATTTGGTTGTAGATTGCAGTTATCACTCCCGTAAATTAATGAATCGTGTGTGTTCAGAACAGGATTAAGCACTAAAAGCTGAATTGACAACCAGATTTAACTGCAGTTTGTATGTGGTCATACTATAGGCAACATTATAGCCCATGGAACAAGTATGACCATTTATTTTAACATTATATTTACACATTTCCTCCTAAATTTCCAATGTGTTGTGAAAAAATATCATTCTCATTACTAGCAAATAGTATAAATACAATACTGTGAATACAATACAATGAATATTGATGTACACTAATATATTGTACTTTACAATTTAAATAAATATCGTTGTTGTTTTCCACATTACAGAAACAAGAATGAGCCAGATGGGTTTAAATGTGACTAAATGCAAAAAACGTGTATGTGAGCCTGTCTTCTAACAGGCTCACACACACACACGCATATTATTTAAACACATTATTAACACATTATTTAAATTACACCACTTAATTTTGTTTCTTAATTTTTTGTTTTTGTTTTGTTTTTTGGGTGAAGTGCAATTTTTTGAGAGACATTTCTTGAGAGTTTTCGTGAGATTCATCTAAGTACGATTAAAGTGTCCACTAAATTAATAAATGTAATATGAAAGTACATTACAGAAATATGTTAATAAATTATATTCACGCTCACTGCTTTTAATGTCAGCTCTGCTCCAGTTATCATAACATGACCATATTAGGGCGGGTACAAAACGCAATTCAGTGTGTGTCGAACAGCACACAGACATACAAATGTGTTGCGGAAAGTTATAGGATTCCCTCTGGTGCATTCTGAACAAGATTGAAATTAAGAATCATGAGGCAGAAATATTTTATAAACATTCACCAATCAATAAAGAACAAATATCCATCCATCATACTGTGAACAGGAAAGCAGAAATAAGTTCTGGAACACAGCAGATCAAAATTGAGCATTATGAAAATATTTTAAATGCATGCTGATCCTGATAGATGAGCTATGGCAAAGGGATTGCTTTGCTTTATTTAATCAACATAGAGGCTTTATCATTTTTCATCTGCATATATCAAGAACTCTGGCTTGATATACAACCATACACAATAACTAGTGAAGGCTGCATATGGCACTGGAATAGCAATTAATGCAATTAAAGAAAGCCATTTTCCTCATGGATGCACACGTGTACGTGTGTGCCATTAGCATTCTGTAAAACAGGGATCTCCTTTTGTGTTCCACAGAATTAAAAAAGAAAAGTGTCAAATGGGTTTGTAATGTCATGAGGGTGAGTAAATGGTGATGAAATTATTATTTTTGGGTGAAAAACATTATTATCTGTTTACAAGCGACGTCTAAACGAAAATTGAATTTCAAGGGCACAATACCACTCCATGTCTGATGAGATGATAAAAATACACACAACGTCCCTTAAGTGGTTAATATTATTCACAAGGTGAGAATGAATGTTACCCTGCATAACAGGATTCAGCTGAGATTAATCCAAACAGACAGGGATGATGGAGGGACAGAAAAGGAGGACAAAATACCTTATTGGCTTCAGTGAATAGTGTAACACGAGAACGGCACTCAATTAAATGTCTTCATAATGGACAGAAGACTTAGAGAGACAGAGACACGCTTGCTAAGGTAATTCATTATTCAAGTGCTAAGGCTGCCTGTACCTCCAGCCATTTTTTGGGCACGAGCGCTAAACCGGAGACAACAAGCTACAGCTCTGAGAAAAGGTCAAGTAGGCAACCTTTGCATGTTAACAGTTTAATGACAGCTGGAAGAAGCTGAAGCATCAGCAGGAAATTAGCATATGAAATTAGAAACGGTCAACACCACATCCAGAGAAGCTGACTGTGAGATAACAGAGAATTGGGAAGATAGCGGTACTGCCAGTCAGCCGTTCTCCACAATGCTCCACCTCTATGGGTGAAAAAAGATTTAGAGGTACTGCCGTTTTAAATATATATATCATGTACATCTGATAAAAAGGAATTTTTGACAACTTTCAGGTATATACTAGAATATAGAGGTATAATAAAAAAAATAAAATAACAAATATATAGATATACTACTGATCAACAGTTTGGAATCATTAAGATTTTTTTAAGAAGACCCTTAGGGTGCTTTCACACCTGGCTCGTTGTTTCGGAACCTGGCACGCTTCCCCCCTTAGACAGGTTAGTTTGGGCATATGTGAACACGGCAATCGCGCCCGGATCCGCGCCAAAACAATCGGTCCGAGATCGCCTGAACGTGGTGGTCTCGGCTCGATTGAAAACGAACTCTGGAGCGGTTCGGTTGTAGTGAGAAAGCAATCCGATCTAACAGACCAACAAACCAGGCTATATCACAATGTATAATGGGTAATTACATAAGTTCCGTGAAATACATGTCCGAGATCGCCTGAACGAGGTGGTCTCGGCTCGATTGAAAACGAACTCTGGAGCGGTTCGGTTGTAGTGAGAAAGCAATCCGATCTAACAGACCAACAAACCAGGCTATATCACAATGTATAATGGGTAATTACATAAGTTCCGTGAAATACATTAGCTTTGTTGTTTTGCTAATACTTCAAAATTAACCTGTGAATGTCTGTGGTTGAGCACGTCTTCGCCATTCAAAATAAAAAAGCGCACTTTTTCATTTTATTATGCTGTCTTATTGCTCTTCTTCCTAGTAACTTAGGTGCATTTTAAAAATGTTTTCCCGATGAATCCTGGACTCCTGCTCAAAATGATAAATTAATATAGACAGTTGCAAAAAAAAAAAAAGCTGCCATCGTTCAAGTTCAAGTTTGCTCTTGCTCAAAATGAGAAATCAATATAGACAGTTGCAAAAAAAAAAAAAAGCTGTCATCGTTCAAGTTCAAGTTTATTTCTAAAGCACATTTAAAAACAGCTGAAAGCCGACCAAAGTGCTGTACACTGTCAATAGCACAAATACAATAAGTAAAATATTAATAGCATAATGTCCCATTTATCATTTTTGGATTCAGAAGGGTGCTCATGAGGGTGTGCTCGTGTCACGATGCACACACACGAGGAACGAGGAGACGCTGGAGAATACGTTTAACAGGACTTTATTACCACCAAGGAACCAAGGGAGACGAACACAGGAAGACGTTCACAGCGGACAGA
>NW_015548530.1:67113-73485 GCF_001515605.1 Sinocyclocheilus anshuiensis | reverse complement strand
ATCCATGAACCATCATGGGGAACACCTGGGACAAATTAAACATGGGAAAGGAACACCTGGGGAGCAAGACACAGACAAAACATGGAACAGAGTCTGACAGCTCGAGGGTGCTTTGCAGCCTCTATGTGCCCTCAATCCCGAGCCAAACGTGCACTCATATGAACTACAATCCAACAGTGATGAAGAGGATTCTAGAAGAGAGTGGTTGATTACTGTTCCACTTTTTTTTAAGGCTGTATACGAAAAAAAAATTAAGTGCCACAGAAAACATATTTCCATGTTACACTGAAAAAATAGTTAATTACTGAAAAAGCTACACTACTTTGAGAACAGCTGAGCTGCTGTCACACTAATGAAAAATATTAAGACATGTTCAGTTAGAAGCATCACTACTTTTAGTTAGTCCAATACTTCAGTGCAGTTTGACCAGATAAAACAACTGCAAAACATACAGCGTCAGTGGAAACTGTAAATAATGTTAAAAAAAAAAAAAAAACCTTTAAAGGTTATTTATAAATCTTGAGTTGTGTGCAAGAGTACATACCTAAAAGTTTACTCTTGCGGTGTTTGTCTCTTGCTGTTTATTTTTCCTCTTTTTGTTAGTCTTTAACAGCAGTCTCTAACCAAGCAACAAAAATGTTTGTTTGCTCAGACAAAACACAGACTGTTGCAGCATACCAAAACAGGTTAGTCATATTTTATCTGGGGATGTTATGCTGTCTATTCACACAGCATTTTATGTATTTCAATTTATAAAAAGCTTTATAAAAGCTTTTATGTCTGAAGCAACAGGAGAAACTGGTAAACATTTAGGATCTGTATTAGTTATAGAAAAAACAAATAAAATCATTAAAGGTAACACAAATGGATGCGTCCATACCACTATCACTGTTGTCATCCACCAGTATGATTTCTTTGAGCAGGTGTGCCGGGGTGTGGTTGACCACGCTGTGTACAGACCGCAGGATGACAGAGAGAGCTTCGTTCACAAAGATGAAGACAACAGAGATCTGGGGAAGGTCATCAGAGTAGGTCAACTGCTTACACCTGGAGAGAAAACACACAGTTTTGCAGCTTTATAGTCAGAACATTTAATAATTTTACATTATACAGGGTTCGTACACATTTTTACCAAAACAGTCCCGAATGATGTATTACTCTTACCTTTATGAGCAAAAATTACGGTTGTTTGCACTGTTATAAGAAAAAAATGCAGGTGATCGTGCTGGCGACTCCATGTCCTGCAAAGCGCGCTTTAGCTTCTCTGCACAAACGATTGGATACGCGCCTAATAGCACACATTTATCTAGGTTAACCATTTAAACTAACATTGTTTTTTAAAGCATTTTATATAGGCCTATAGATTTTATTTTAGTCAAGTGGTGATGATTTGAGAAGGCTAAATTGATCAAACATAGGCTATGATTAACTCACTGTCTGCCACTGGCCGCTTGGTCGTTACTTTAAAAAAACAAGTACTTGATTTTAACAAACAAAAACATACATATTTCTAAATTAACGTAATAAAGAAACGAAAATAGATTTCAATGACTTTTCCAAAACTTTCTGGGTTTATTTATTTTTCCAAAACTTTTCCAGGCCTGGAAATTGGTGTTTTAAAATTCCATGACTTTTCCGGGTTTTTCATGACCGTACGAACCCTGATTATGGGAAAATCACAAATCTTTTTTTTTTTTGTATATTATGCAAGTTTTATTGTGTAAGTCGTGGGGGGAGGGGGAAGTCGTGGCCTAATGGTTAGAGTCGGACTCGTAACCCAAAGGTTGCGGGTTCGAGTCTCGTACCAGCAGGGATTGTAGGGAGTGAATGTACAGCGCTCTCTTCCAGTGCAGAGCACTAATTCCGAGTATGGGTAACCATACTTGGCCACATGTCACGTCACACTTAGATGGAGTAGATTACTTCCATCAACACCTTGCACAGTCCTATACCACTTCCTAGGTCGACATTCCATTCAGAAACATTAGGCAGTTTTGATTTATATGCTGTTTAATGTTTGATGACCATGTTTACATATGCATCTGCTTACATATGCGATCACTTGTTTCTGTTTCTTCATCGTGTTTTCATTCAGAAGATGTGTAATAGTGCCTACTACCATATAACAGTGAAAACATGGAAAGCCAGAAAAGTACTGCAAATGCTAATTCTTGTTGGCTTTAAAAGAAAATGAAAAATGTCACACATAAAGTCTGCATCTTTCTCCACTGTGAGCAGGACTTGAATATGTTTACTAATTTGTAATTACAGCTCCAGTTGTAACTATTAGAATGGCATGATATGGCCCGTTCACACCAACAATAAAGATAACAGACATTCTGTTTATTAAAAGCACATGATGCACAAATTCTAGAGCTCTATAAAGCAGGATGGATTCTGATCAGCTGTCAATGCTTTTATCGTTTATCAGGAATTTTTTTTTTTAAGTGATTTCAACAATATTGTTTCTTTGTGTCATCATTACAGTTGTGTTGTGAACACTGCTATTTTTTATTTATTTTTTACATTTAGAATGATTTTTAAAACTATATCGTGTTATTGTTATAGTCCTTGTGAATGTCTATGTGAATGGGCCTTTGTAGTCTTACTGACAAACTGTAGTCATATTTTGTTGAAGTACCAACCTGGATTACTCTCAACGGCGTGTGTTGCACGAATATCTATTTAGAGCTGGAATATAGAAGATTATGCTCTGGATAAGATGAAAATGCTGGTGCAAAGCTATATTAGAAACATAAAGCACTTCATTACATTTAGGCGCCCTAGAGGAGTTATCATATTAGTACAAGGTACAGAGACGCTGAAGAACTAAAATACAACCTGACATCTCAAACCTAAAGATTAGTTGTCTTGCCACTAATGAATATGTGCATATTTACTGTGTTGCTAACACTTTCTGCATTCTAGTTACTGACAACCCCTGACAAGCCACTAAAAAGCCTAAATTCAGTACCACATTTAATATTTTCTTGTGGGAAAAATTGAGGCACGCCGACATAGCCTTTATTGCACACTGTAAATGCTGACTGGTTTCTATGGCAACCATAAGTTCTTGATCAACATCTCACTGTGAAATCCCTCCCTCCAGCCATCCTGAGCTCTGGGAAAACAGCACGAGGCTCCTGCCTGTATGGACTTACTTTCAGCTCTTTAAATATGGCTGAGGATTACAGGGCTCAGAAATAGGTTATATTTCATAAAATATGATTACAGAGACTAGCTTTGGCATTTAGCTGATGCAAATTCTCTGGGCAATCACATTATTGAGGAACAGCAAAGTTGTTTGCTCACAAAAAGGTATACTGAACAAATAAGTAATCAAATTATATACAACCAAGACAATAAAAGTATATATGTGCATTGATATTGCATTAAAACTCATTTTTAGCTGGAGGATGAATTTTTTTTACAGTATATCCAATTGTGATAGAATTGTTACAATATGTAACTATTTTTATCCTAAATATAAGGTACTAACTTCTTGTTTGTTGAACTGTTCTATAAAAGCAATACCACATTTTTAAAGCCGCTGATATTTGGGGAAAACAGCAATCTTGCTTGTGTGATAATGCTTAACTATATATGTTGTAAATATAAAAATCAGAAACCTATAATTGGGGCATTTTTGAACTTGAATTTTGAGGACATTTTGGTCATTTTATTACATTTACATTACATTTACATTTAGTCATTTAGCAGACGTTTTATCCAAAGCGACTTACAAATGAGGACAATGGAAGCAATCAAAATCAACAAAAGAGCAATGATATACAAGTGCTATAACAAGTCTCAGTTAGCTTAACACAGTACACGTAGCAAGGGTTTTTTAAATGATATAATATATATAAAGAAAACAGATAGAATAGAAAAAGAATAGAGCAAGCTAGTGTTAGAGGCCTTTTTTGCTTTTGTTAATTGTATAATAAATGAAAAGAAAACAGAGAGAATACAAAAAGATTAGAAAGCGTTTTTTTTTTTTTTAAGAAAACAAGCAGCAAATGAATAGAGTGCAAGTCTAGAAGGGACAAGTTTTTTTTTTTTTTAAAGAATAGAATTAGAATAGAGAGTGCTAGAGTTAGAGGGTCAAATAAAGATGGAAGAGATGTGTTTTTAGCCGATTCTTGAAGCTGCTCGGACTGAGTTGGGTACGTCATTCCACCAGGAGGGAACATGTAATTTAAAAGTCTGTGAAAGTGATTTTGTGCTTCTTTGGGATGGCACAATAAAGCGACGTTCACTTGCAGAACGCAAGCTTCTAGAGGGCACATAACTGAAGTAATGAATTTAGGTAAAGGGGTGCAGAGCCAGTGGTGGTTTTGTAGGCAAACATCAATGCCTTGAATTTTATTAATCTTAAAAATTAATCTTGCTTAAATTAATCTTCGGTCAAATATTGCCCTGCAAAGAGCAATACTAGTTTTAACTTGTCTATAACTTGGCAAATGGCCATGGAATAAGCGGGATAATCGGTCAAGTGTGTATGTAAACGAATGTATTACATTCGCGTCGCTTCGCGTCGGGCGGTTATTTGCCTCCACGTCGTGCATTTAAAATCCTATGCACGGCTAGCCGTTGATTATCCCTTACATATATATATATATATATATAAAGCATTCAGTACACTGATAGCATTCAGTCTTACCCAATAATGAGGACTTTTTTGTCATTCATAGTGCAAAACAACAATTACAGATCACAGATGACTAATGGTCCACTAAAATAATGAGTGTGCCAATTTATGCATAGGCATTTCCTTCATTATAACCTCCAGAAATTAGTTTCTGGTAAAATTTGAGGAGAGCAGGTAATTGTGCATAGTCTAACACAATTATACTATCAAGCTAACTCAAATACTATTTGTTTATGCTTAATGCTGAATATGCTAAAGCCTTTTTTTGGAATAACAAGCATAAAATCCCTATCTGACAGATATCAATGAAATACTAGTTGTCCTGAGAAATCACACAAGTCTCTGTTTTAGCTCAAGGCTCTGTAAACAAAAAAAGGGATCTGGCCATGGTGTGTTATAGCCCATCAGAAAACCTGGATTCGTGCTTCTGCCTGTCAGTCATACTACACATTGGGGTTTGCTGCATTGTCTTTGAAGGATAGAGATTTGGAGAGGAGGTATGCGGTTTAAGGGATTGGAGGCTGTCTAATTCAATGGCATAGTCTAAAATACACTGTAAAAAAAAATCTGTGACATTTACGGTAAAATACCAGCAGCTGTGGTTGCCAGAACTTCACCGTAAAAAATGTGGTAGCAACATTTTAGGTTTTACAAACTTAACTGAAATTCACATACCAAATACACACAAAATACCGTATTTCATTAACTGATGTAATGTTAATAAACCAAGATATTGAAGTGTTAATATCATTGTAATGCACTGATAACCACCAAAAATTGGTGGTGATGAGAAAGTCACATGATGAACCAAAGCTCATCACAAACAGCTTTTCTACGAGCTGAGGAGGGCAATACTTATATATAGAAGGTGCACACAGTGTCATTCACACAAACACTAAACCCCACCATGGTGACACACATGATACTGAAATAATGCAATAAACATTAATTTAACAACAGATAAGAAACACAACAAAAAGAAGAAACATGTTATTTCAACAAAAAAACATCAATTATGAAGTGTCATGCAGGGAATTCTGGGAGTGTCAATTTACGTTTTTTCACTGTAAATTATACAATGAATTTTTCTTTTTCACTTCCAAAAACCATATTTTTAACAGTATTTTACTGTAAAATTACATTAAATGTAATTACATGTATTCACTGTATATAGTATGGAAACTTACAGTTAACCAGTTAACAGGTTTTTACTGTAGCATTTTTACAGTCTTTTACTCTTAAAATCACAATAATTTTTTACAGTGTAGAGACATTAGCAAGATGCCTATTATAGGCTAACATTGCTTGCAGCAGCTTTAAACTGTCCTCTGCTGGGTAACTGTAACGAACAATCCACTGAAGGTGAGTGTAGTGAAGAACCCAAGTGAGTTCATGAACGGCCTCCATGGCCATGACAGGACAGACGGTGAGTTCAAGAACGGCCTCCATGGCCGTAGCAGGACGGGCAGTGAGTTTGTGAACGGCCTCCTTGGCCGTAGCAGGACGGGCAGTGAGTTTGTGAACTGCCTCCTTGGCCGTAGCAGGACGGGCAGTGAGTTCGTGAATGACCTCTGTGGCCATGACAGAGCAGACAGTGAGTTCGTGAACGGCTTCCGTGGCCATGACAAGACAGTCTGTGAGTTTGTGAATGGACGCCACCACCTCAGGAGGTTCTGCAGCGGATGCCGCCTCCTCTGGAGGTTCTGCAGCGGATTCATGGT
>NW_015548530.1:53345-62858 GCF_001515605.1 Sinocyclocheilus anshuiensis | reverse complement strand
GTGGGGTATTACTTGGCATTAACCGTTGCATGTCCTTACTTAACCCATAACGGAAAATGTCTTTTAAGAAAGTATCATTGAAGTCCACTTGATAGTAAAGTTCACAAAAGTCTGCCACATATTCCTCAACAGAGCGATTACCTTGACGGAGGCGAACAAGATGATCTGCTGGATTCATAATGGTGGTCGTGTATTCTGTAACGAACAATCCACTGAAGGCGAGTGTAGTGAAGAACCCAAGTGCAGTTTATTTACAGAGTGATCCAAACATCCAAACAATAATCCGAGACTTGACTTGACATGAAACAGACTTGACATGAACAGACTCGACGTGGCATGAACAGACTAGACTCACCGACAGCAGGTTACAACATCAATACACGACCAAAGACAATGGCAACATGAGGGCTACTTATAGTAGACAAGAGAGTCACATGACAAGAACAAACCAATGGGGAACAAGACACATGACTAAGACAACCAATCAGAACATGACACAATGAACAGAGGAACCAATGGCATGACTACATGAGGGCAGGGAAGCATGACACAAACAGCATAAAACAATTACGAAATAAGACATGAAAACGTGAACATGACAAAACCCAAACACCACATTACAGTAACATCTAAGGACCTTAATGAGCAGAATGAGTCCTGTGCAAATCAATGTAAAAACATTCTTACATAAAATGCTCAGTTCAATGCAACAGTTTATGCAAGAATGGATTTATAGGGTTACATCATGAATAAGGTCCAACGAGGCCCTCAAAATGTTTAAATTATATAAAAATATACAGACAAGCAAGCATAAAACCCTATATTTATTAAGCTATGTCATACTAAGAATTTCTCAAGCCCATTCAACAGAAAAATCTGACTTTTTTCCCCCTCACGGACAAAAGCCCCCTTGCTATCAGTCAATAAGATTGAATGGCTCTGCTCCCCTCAGTGAAAATCTGGAGCAACCGCTTTCCCTGTGTGAATACACACACTTGCACCCACACACTCACACGTGTGAAAGAGCCACATATACTTTGTGAGTCAGTAATGGTGATGTTCAATGTTTTAACTGCAGGTGGAGAACAGTTGGCCTGAAATGACACAACACTACCAAAACACAATTCACATTAGGTGTTCAAAAAAAACTTTCTGAAATCACATCTTGATCTATAAACTACATGCAAACTACGAGTACACTATGAAATAATTATAAGTCAGGGTTATGGCGGCTAACTACAACTACACAAAACCATTTTTGTTACTTGGCATAAAATAAACATTAACTGAAAAAAAAAAAATAAAAAATAATAATTTCAGCTAGTTGCCAAGAAAAGATTTTTCATTTTCATTTAGTTTAATTTGATGTACTAACATAACCACAACTAAAACTAAAATAAAAATTAATAAAAATCTATATAAACATAAAAAATCCCCCCCCCCAAATAAAAACAACAAAAACATAGAACAAAATATCTAAAACTTAAATTAAAACTTAAATTTAAAAAAGCTAAAAATGAATTCAAACTACAAAATACAAAAGTATCACAATTATATTAAAATAACACCGATATAAGAAGTGATGATTATACTTCACCCTTAACTTACATTTACTCATTTAGCAGCCACTTTTACCCAAACTACAGAGGCTCAAGAAAAGTCAAAATATGTCCAATTGAATTCTTGGACTAAATCGTGGGCAATAAGCCATGAAAAAAGTAAGAAATGAAAGCAAGCATATTTATGGAATATTGCTTATATCAGCTAGACTGTGCTAAAGCAAGCATACAGCTATGGCTAACATTCAGTACATAAAAAAAAAATATTATGATAGTTTCAACAGTGACAGCTGTGCAAATATCATTCAAAGCTATTTATAACAGTCCTCTAATACCATGTAATTCTGCAGCCATAGCAGCATAAGGAAGGTTTGATTGATCAGGCCATTAAAGCATTTTTTCTGCTTCCCAGCAGGTTGCTGTTTTTCCAATCCCTTATTTTTTTTCTTACTCAATTGCTCATGCAAAGCACTGTGAATACAAAACTGATGTCACCAGCAGTATTTTTCCACAAAATGTGCATGAATACATAAAATAAATCCAAGAAAATCCTTCTACATGTTATCACAGGAGTGAAAAGCACCGCCGCGTTCAGGTGAAACAGCCAAAACAACAATGCAATGTCACATCAACACTGAAAAACAAGCCAATTTTTTAAAATCATTTTTAATCGTTGACTTGTTTGAGTAATATTTAACATAGGCCTGCATAAAGATAATTTCACCTAAGAAGCTTTACCTAAGAAGTTATTTTTAATCACACATTTTTTATAACAAAAATATTACACATGAGATTAAAAATTGTAAAATTGTATACAGTATATAGGCATATATTATTACATGATTTTACACATACAACATATAGATATAAATCAGCATATTATGTGACACTAAAACTGTAGTAATGTCTGCTTTCCAATCACAGGAATAAGTTATATTTTAAAATATATTCAAAGAGAATACTGTTTTTTTAAATGGTAATAATATGTCACAATCTGAGAGACCCCTTCATATGATTGAAAAGCGCTTTGGGTGTACAGTAGTACATAGTAAAGCACTACAGGAGCTGCTGAAACAGTTCTACTCCGCCATCATTGAATCTGTCCTCTGCACTTCTATAACTGTCTGGTTCAGCTCAGCTACCAAATCTGACCTCAGAAGACTACAGAGGGTAGTCCGGACTGCTGAGTGAATCATTGGTACAACCCTCCCTTCTCTCCAAGAACCACACTATTTATACACTCATACACTTATTTATCTAACACACATACTCAGTCTACATTTCAATTTGCACACAATATACCTGTACATACAACTGTCTATGGTTATATACCTGTACATACAACTGTCGATTTGTATATTTTTATTCCTTATTTACTTTACTATTTTATTTATTCATTTTTTTATTATCTGTGTTTTTTTTGTTCTGTCACTGTCATTCTGTTACACTGTGGAAGCTTCTGTCACGAAAACAAATTCCTCGTATGTGTAAACATACCTGGCAATAAAGCTCATTCTGATTCTGATTCTGATACTGTATATAAATGCCTCATCCATTCATTCATTATTATCTTTTTTACTGTATTTCTGATTAAATAAATCCAGTCCAGAGCATAAGAGACTTCTAATTATTCAGTAGTGTGTATATAATATACTACTGTATATATAATTAGAAATTAAATACATATAAGCCTTTTTTCCATAAACCATACATTATGTAATACACAATTAAATAATGAAATAATTGTCCCAAACTTACAAAATTATTTTATGTCCTTTAACAATGCAATTTGTATTACATTTACAATTGACTTATCAAAACAAAAGAGTCTTTATGCGTATTTCAAATGAGATGCTTTTCCCACACAATGTGGGCTGCGCTTATAGTGCGTTATACTGAGTCGGCTATTCATTTAGCTAAACGACTGTAAGTAATTTTGCACTTTCATTGCTCTAGTTACTACCTGCAATCTAGGCCATTGCTCAAGTCTGAATTTGTACGGCTGGACAGGGGTAGGCAGCTACGGGCTGTAACAGGATGAGAGATGGACTCATCCGTGTGAAATAGAGCCAAAGCTGGCTGTCCAGTTATCATAATTTGACCTGGAACAAAGCATGACAGAAACAGACACCTAGATTAAAATGTATTCCTATCTCTCTCTCGCTCTTTTCTCTCTGCCTCTCCCTTAACCATTTCTCTCTATAAGACTTCACATTAACCTCTAACACTTCCTCTGCGTTCTGATTCCAGACTAGAAGCAACTTGCTGATTATGATCATATACCTCCACTAAAAAAATCATAACTTGCCTTGTCACTGCACCATGTTTTCATGGTCAACATCTCATCCGTACAAAAAGGAGCGTTGATAGATCTCAACACCCTTTTGATCTCATTCCCACTAAATAAAGGCTCAGAAAAAGAACAATCCATCCACTCTTTTATATGTTGTCTGAAAACGTAAAAACTTTCTCGATGCCGTACACACAATGTGCCACTTCATTTCATTAATTTGTGAATGTTCAATCTCCTTACATACAGTTTCCTCCTCCATCCTTTCTTGAGTCAATAATAAAATGGCTCCTTGATGTAGTTATATCGATTTGTTTTCTTCGGTTGGTGGTAAATTAATTTGCATCAAGAACTTTGAGCTACGGTCAGCCTGACCTTTTTAAGAGACTACTTTTCTTGTGGCTGCATAAAAATATGCAGCTTTTGTTTAAGAAAGCACATCAATTAGACCTTCGACCAAAGAGACCGAAGAACCAGGTATCCTGGAGATCTGCAATTAAACATGCATTAAAGAGAAACGGCCATCAGTGCACTGCCCCTTCTGGACATCAAAGACCTTTGGATAATGACTCCTCAATTAGCCAAGAAACACATCAACAGCTGTTTGCAGGGCATCAGTGTCAGAAACACAAACCACTCTGTGGCTTAGTGCTGCTGGCTGAATGTAACTGATTGTGTCCTCTACAGGACCAGTGTTCTGACGATTTGTGCTACCCTGTCAGATGTTGCTACCTCCCATAAAACAGATGGTAGCATAATTCGATAGCCAAAAGTGCTACCTATCAGATTTTGCTTCCAGCATGATATTAATAAGGTGTGAGGCTTTATTAACATGTACACCTACCCCAACCCTAAACCTACCCTTACAGTAGGATAATTACAGTGTTGGTAGCATAATCTGACAGGTAGCATTATTTGTCAGAACACCGGATCAAAAGACCACTGGGTTCTGGGGCACAAACGCCACAAAGACGACCGATACAAACACCCAATAAACCATCCATAAACCTCAAGATGTCTGCACACTATAGTTTCTGAACAGTACACTGGACAGGGGCAAGAATTAAAAAAATTTTTTTTTAATGATTTTAAGGAAGGATCTGGTCACACATTTATTGAGAATAAATGTACACAATTTCTTCATCTGGTGCAGATCGTTTATATTTACAAATCAAAATAGCTAATACCAATTGTTATGGTACAGTAGAATAACAATATATCTAATAGAATAAATGATTATTTTGTAAACAATTCATAATTTCATTTTAGACATTGCTGCCTCAACTAGAATAATTTCCTGTTCAGGATATGTGTAGAATTCAACACTGATGAAAAAATAGGTAATTTCCCTTTCTCTAATCTCTTTGTGGCCAGTAAGTTTTATTCAGCAAGGAAGCATTATATTGATCACGAGTGACAGTAAAGACATGTATAATGTTACAAAATATTTCCATTTCAAAAAATGCTGTGAACTTTCTATTCATCAAAAAATCCAGAAAAAAAAGATCAAGGTTTCCACAAAAATGTTAAGCAGCACTGCTAAAAATTCAGCTTTGGAATCACAGGAAAACATTACGTTTTATAACATATTAAAAATGAAAAAGTCATTTTAAACTGTTTTCAACATTGACAATAGTAAGAAATGTTTCATGAGCACCAATTCAGCATATTAGAATGATTTCTGAAGGATCATGTGACACTGAAGACTGGAGTAATGGCATCTTAAAATGCAGTTTGCCATAACAGAAATAAATTACATTTAAAAAAAAGATTAAAACAGAAAACAGTTATTTTTAATTGCAAAAATATTTCACAACATTACAGTTTTACTGTATTTTTGATCAAATAAATGCAGCAATTATAAGCATAAGAGACTTCTTTTTAAAAACATTTTTAAAAAATCCTACCAACTTTTAATCGGTAAAATATATATGTATTTTTGCCCTGCACGAGAGAATGATACAAACACATTTCACAGTGTTGAACGCAAAATTATGAAAGTGAGGACTGCAAGCAGACTTGTTTATTTTGATTTTTCATGTTTCTTACCAAACAAGGAGCCTATGTATTATTTACCACGATTCTACCCTATTCTACCAACGTGTTAAAGAAATCATTACAATTATGTTTACATTCTCATAACAAGAACGTCCAGAGGCATATACAGGACCTTCCCCTCATGCAGCATGAGGGTCAGATTTGTGATGCCTTGGAAGTCACACAGAGATATCTTAGGTAACACGTGTTTGTGTACAGGAGCGTGAATGATTGTGTTTATCAGGGATGCAAGCAGGAAGCATTATTGCCAAGACAAAAGCACACAATGAATCGTGATTTACACAGCTTGAATCTCAACAACTTCAAGAAGCTTCCGAATAGCAATTTGCAAGACAACCTCCATCATCTACAATGGCTTAAGAAAAATTTGCAAAATTTCACATTTTAGCTTTAGTTTGTATAGTTCACCACCATTAACCACAACAAACCAAGCTAAGTATCAAAAGAAAAGCTGGATACTGTTATCTCGTCTCAATCACTGGATCTGTGCTTTGGGTCATGTTCTAAATATATAACTTCTTATGAATGACCATTAATATTCCAGTGCTGTTTCTAAGGTCGTTTTTCCCCCATATAAAATACCCCTGGACTGTTGCTGCATTATTAACATTCCTACCATTAACACTATCCTAGTGGGCAGGGATACTATTCCACGCAGTAATATTTCCTTTGTCTAACACAATGCTTTTTCACTGCTAGCTATTGACTCTATTAATGTGATTCTCCCCTGAAGGGCGTTGTAATGCTAAAATGTGGGAAGTGACTAAGCCACTTGGCTATTTATAAACCCCTTTTCTTTGTATAACGCTGTCTGAAAATCAACCCTGCAGTGTAGTTTGTTTTAAAGACCCATGGCATTTATGGCAGGACAAGTCAAATCAGCAAAAAAAGTTACATTTTGTTGCGTATACCCCAATTTTTCCTTTTCCTCCAAAACACCAGAACATATCACAAAATGGACTGAATGTTCTCAAATATCTTGTGAACATCTCTGTAAATAATTAAAGGGATTGTTCACCCAAAAAATGAAAATTCTGCCATGATTTACTTACCCTTATTTTGTTCAAAATGTTTACATGAATAAAGATCTTCTGAAGAATATTTTAACAAAGTTTTTTTTCCCCATAAAATTAAGTCAGTGGGGTCCATTGTCTAAAAAATGTTACTTGAAATAAAAAGGTACATTATAATATAATATAATATAATATAATATAATATAATATAATGGCACTTTTTTAAAATATAGGAGTGTGTGCCAGACTAGAACAAATGACTTTGCACACTGCGGCTCAACCAGTGGCAAGGCTAAGGGTGGGCATGGGCCCACCCACTTTCAGCTGTGGCCCACCCAACGAGAAGTTGGTAATTTTCCCAATGGATGTAAAAAACATTAAAAACATTAAAGGCAAATTTTCATGGTCAATTACAGGCAGTTTCTTCATTTTCCCCTCTTCCTATAGGTGCATACCATACGCTCGTCAAAATGATGATTGGTCTTTCTGTTAGTCCCACCCACAATGTTATGTTTGCAACGTAAAGACATAATAGTAAAATATGCGCGTTTGTGGAGTTGAATTTGAAAATAGCGAAACAAATATCAATCAGATCAATTCTTCAATAAGTATATATTGAATATCGCAATTCAAACTAAGTCTTAGCACTGAATCCGAACCGTCTAACTTACAAATGAAATCAGACCATCTGCGGGTGATGGATTTATAGATCAGAAACTTCTGAGCCAAGTGCGTTTTAAGCATCATATTAGCATAGTTACAGTGTTTGTTTCGCTAAATAGATGCATCCTTTGAGGAAAGAAACACATAAACGTTGTGCTAGATCCTGTTGACCACAACAAACTGCATAATTTGCAGCTGCGCATATTTCTGCGTTCCTCGATATGCACGAATTGACAGAATCATCTGCGAAGCCCTGTTGTCTCAGACTGAGGTAATGCTTTACAATAAACTTCTTTAGTTAACATTAGTTAATGCATTAACTAACATTAACAATGAGCAATACATTTGTTACAATATTTATTATATTTGTTAACGTTAGGTAATAAAAATCGTCTCCAGGTTACGCATGTAACCATGGTTCCCCGAAGGGAATGAGACGCTGCGTCGAAACGCTACGGGAATGCCTCCAGCGTGACCACGCTCTGAATCACATGTGTAATCAGTCCAGTGGATGGGCGAGACGTCATGGGCGGGGTGACGTAGCGAGAATGCCCACGCCGCCAGACTTGCAAATCCCTGCCTAGTGTGGAAGAGCACAACTAAGGCGAGAGAAAAGGGAGCCAGGAATGGCTAAAGTAGGCGGGGCCCACCGTCCCGAAGGCCAACTTCTGGAGGAGTGAGCCTTGACCCCCAAAGGAGAGGGGAGATCAGAGGACTCAATGCTATGGAATAGCATCCTGATCCACCACTTATAAGCTTCTCTGGCCGGAGGCCTCGGCCTCAGCGCACCGCAGAGGAAACGTGTAACAAGAGGGTGTCTTCCCACTGAATGGCCACCGAGAGGGTCGTGGTAGGCCGCAATGGCAGCCATGAAGACCTCTAGGGTGGTGCGGGTCAACCTAGGATAAACAGGCCTGCAGGAACTCCAGAACTGTGCCAAACGGGCAGTTAGCTGGGTTGAGCTGGCGGTCTCCGCACCAAGAAGTACAGTTTCCTCATAGAGGGAGGTCTGGATAGAGGATGGTCTCAACAACCTCGGTTGAGAGACCGGAAGCTATGAGTTGTGCCTCCTCAGAGGCCACACCCACAGCTTCCAGAGCTCCGGGTGCGGGCGCGCCCTCCGCCTGTGAGAGGAGATCTCTCCTGACGGGAATCTCCCATGGAGCGCCGTAGAGGAGAGAAATCAGGTCCGAGAACCATACTTGGCCCAGCCATAACAGGGCTACTGGCAGTCGACTGACATCGTTCCAGCACACTCTCTCCAGAACTCCCGGGAGCAGAACAATCGGGGGAAAGGTGTACAGACAAAGCCTCGGCCACGTCTGTACCATGGCATCCAGCCCCAGTGGAGCTGGATAAGTCAGAGAGAGAAACAGAGGAGACCGTGCAATATCATCTGAGTCGCAAACAAGTCCAACTGAGCCTGGCCAATGACTCTTCAAGCCTGCTTCACCCCTCGGGGTGAGGCATCTATTCCCCGGGCCTCGGCCCCTGCCTCGACAGGATGTCTGCCCCCACATATATATGAGACCACTGCTGTGTTGTCGGTGCGCACCAACACATAGCGATCTCTTAGGCCTGGGAGGAAGTGTTTGAAAGCTAGAAACACAGCCAGCATCTCCAGTCAACTCATGCGCCACGTGACATGGCGGCCGCTTCAGGCCGCGGGCCGAGCGGCCACTCATGACCGCTCCCAACCGGTGAAAGATGCATCTGTCGCTAGCATATGCGGCGACTAGGAGCTCCCAGCACCAGGCCCTGACATAAGAACCAAGGTTTCCTTCACATGTCTAAGGCACGTAGGCACCGCCGCATGACCTTGAGCATGCAAAGCGGGTTTCCCCTCGGGTAGAACCCTTGGTCTTAAGCCACCACTGTAGGAGTCTCATGTACAGCAGGCCAAAAGTAACCACGTTGGACGCAGCTGCCA
>NW_015548530.1:51971-52477 GCF_001515605.1 Sinocyclocheilus anshuiensis | reverse complement strand
TTTAACCGCCATCCGCTCTGATTGAGCTAATATCAACCAATCGTCGATGTGGTTGAGTCGTGAAAGTGTGGGTTGAGAGTGCAAGGCCAAAGGAAGAACTCCGTGTTGGTAAGCTTTTGCCCCCAAAAGCAAACCTCAGGAACTTCCTGTGATGAGGAAGGATGGAGACATGTGCATCTTTTAAATCGATCGTGCCAAACCAGTCCTCGGACATGATCTGAGACATGACTAGTTTGAGTGCGAGCGTGCTGAACTTCAGTCGCCTGACTGAACGGTTCAAATGACGCAGATCTAAAATAGGACGCCACCCCCCATCCTTCCTCGGAACGGTGAAGTACCGACTGTAGGACCCGGACTCTGCTACGTGAGGAGGGACCACCTCGATGGCCTCCTTCCTCAAAAGAGTAACTACTTCTGTTCCATGACCAGAACCTGCTCGGGACCCACCATAGTGGGGATGACCCCGTTTAAACTGAGGCGGAGGAGAACTGGATTCTATAGCCTCA
>NW_015548530.1:46127-48050 GCF_001515605.1 Sinocyclocheilus anshuiensis | reverse complement strand
CGCAGATCTAGAATAGGACGCAACCCCCCATCCTTCTTCGAAATTATAAAGTACCGGCTGTAGAACCCGCACTCTCTGTCATGAGCAGGGACCACCTCGATGGCCTCCTTCCTCAAGAAAGTGTTTACTTCTTGTTCCATTACCAGAGCCTGCTCGGGGCCCACCAGAGTGGGAAGAACCCTACAGAAACGAGGTGGTGGAGAACTGAACTGAATTCTGTAGCCTCTCTCTACAGTGTGCAGGACCGATTGAGACACATTTGGCAAAAGTTTCCACGCTGCCAAATTGTCTACTAAGGGTAGCTCGGTGCCCTCAAGCAGTGGACCGGCAGGGGCCGGCCGAATTAGCTGCTCTAGAGACCTCTGAAGAGGTAGCGAGCCTCCCGGTACCGCTACGTTTCCGGGTGGAGACTGAGAGAAGCGCTCACCGGAGACCGTTGCGACCTGAAGCACCGTGGGGGCAGGGTTGGCAGATCGATCTCATGAGGGCACTGAGGAGAGACGGGCACTGTATGATGCGGTGTGAACCGCTCTTCCCCAGAGGGGCCTGCCCTCCGAGGTCCTGAGCCATAGCCTCATAGCTGACATAGCTGAAGTCTTCTCTAAAAATGACAGTCCTCAGACCCGCGTCATCTGCAAGGAAGATAGAACCAGACTGGTGCACTTAGAGCGGCTAGGTCGGTGCCATGAAGCGGCGGACCAGCAGGGAACGGCCGAACTAGCTGCCCTAGAAACCTCCCAAGAGGTAGCGAGCCTCTTAGTACCGCTACGTTTCCGGGCAGTGGCTGAGAGTAGCGCTCGCCGAAGACCGCTGTGCCCTGAAGCACCGTAGGTGGCAGGGTTGGCAGATCGATCTCCTGAGAGCACTGAGGAGAGACGGCCACCATATAATGAGGTGTACTTCCCCAGAGGGGGCCGGCCCTCAGAAGTCCTGGGCCTTAGGCGTCAGGACGTTTTAGCTGAAGACTATCCAGTGGGAATGACGGTCCACAGATCCGCCTTCCGCTAGAAGCCTTCGGCCCGGGAGCGCCACTCTGACTTTAAATTCTGAGGAGTACGAGAAGTGACGCTCCCTATATGAGGAGCTGGACACGGTTGGTTGGGGCTGCTCCCGTCCAGCAGCCCCAGTTGACCACCTCAACCTCCTCAGAGGAAGAGAGGTAAACACGTGCTCTTACTCGAGAAGTTTTTATCCCAAGAGCCCCTGTATATCTAACTTCTCATAGTTAACATGGTTCCCCTTACAAACCACTCAGAACACTTTTCATGTCACTTCCTGTTTGTTGTTGCTGTTTGTTTTGAGTTTGAGCTCCGTCAAGTTAATTCTTTATCGTCTATTTTTTATCTTCAAATAAATTTTATACACCATCATTTCCGTTTCTATAACGTTTGAATATATCCCCTATCGTATTCTACAACAAAAACAATCAGAGCGCCTTGTTATCACTAGTTCTATTTTTGACTTCCCAAGTCCGCTATTAGCATATAGCCCGCAAGCATCGCCAGTGTGGTTGCCGCTAATCTCGCTTACATTACTAATACACTATTCACTGTTACTTGCTTTAATGGCGGATGTGTGTCGGAAGAAACCGCAGCGCGGGCTTCCGAGCCTCGAGAGAGAGCGCTGGATCTAGGGAGTGCAGGCGGAGAAAGGGCGAGCCGTCTCCAACCCATCCGCTAGATCCACGTGCGATCCCCGCGATCTGAATCGCCGCCGTGCCTCAGCAATAGCGGGACTTAACCGTGAGCTCGCAAGCACGGACACCCTCCTCGGAGCGTGCCCGGCAGGAGCGGCGCGTTCAGTGGGGAGAAGCACAATCAGACCCTTATTTCCGAGAGCTGACTGCGCTAGCTCCGCTCCCCAGTAAATGCTGCTCATAATAATATAGACATAATGCTTGTGCGACTGTAAGACAGCTCCGCT